>NW_015649584.1:22680-24389 GCF_001515625.1 Sinocyclocheilus rhinocerous | reverse complement strand
AATCTAAAAATAATAAAATAATCTAAATTTAAATGTGAATAAATACAATAAAATATTTAAAATAAATTACGTAAAATTATAAATAAATTATAAATAAATTTCTAATCTAAAAATAATAAAATAATCTAAATTTAAATGTGAATAAATACAATAAAATATTTAAAAATCTAAAAATATATAAATAAGAGATTTAAAGATTATTTGAATGGTTAAATTGATGTTTATGGACAAAAGCAGTGTTATTTGCTGTTCTTCCAAATGATGAAAAGACCTGAGAAAAGATGAGTTGTCTTCGAATGTGTGCGTGTGTAACGGTGTGATGGTGTTTCAGGAGGATCCAGCCTCTCATGTGTGCGTTCAGACGCTGAAATCAGCTTCCGGCAGACGCGTGTGGCTTCTGAGCGAGAGCACAATAGAGCAAAACACACAGGAAGAGAGAAGAGAAAGTCAGACGGAGGAAGTCACTGCAGAAGGAGAGGAGCATGACAGAGTTCTGGGTGTGTTTCAGCTGCTGCATCGCTGAACAGCCGCAACCCGTGAGTCACAAACACTCGCTCTGATGATGATGAAGATGATGATGATGATGATGTGTGTGTGCTGCTGTTGAATGTAGCCGTTCTTCCTGAGTCTTGCTTCATTGTTCCACCCTCTTTGTGTGATTGCAGAAGCGGAGGCGGAGGATAGATCGCACTATGATCGGAGAACCCACAAACTTCGTTCATATGACACACGTGGGCTCTGGAGACATGGGCCGTGGAGCTGTGAGTAACACCACATTACATTAGACTCTCGCTGAGTCACCACCAGGACATCGCGCAGAAGCCTGTTTTGAAATCTAACATTTTTGCATTGCAACATTGTTTCAAACATGCTTATTCTGACGTGTACATATTAAAATATATAAAAGGATAAGTGAGCATATTACATTTTATTGTGTTTTAAATTAGTAAAAATTCTTGCTGACAAACGGGCGAAACCTAGGATAGTGGCAACTTTTAGAAATGTAAAATTACAACTGATTAGTATTTGGGGTGAAAGTAATTAGTCTTTTAATGTGTCATAAATAGATTTTTGTTGTAAATGTGCCTGACGAGATTGTTACACTGAATGACATTTTAGTGGGCGTCTTCTGTAAATCATGCTAAAAAAATGTATGACATAATATTTGGTAGTGTTTGTTGTTGGACAGCCAACAGCCTATGTTTTTTTCTTTCTTTCCTTCTTTAAAGAAATATCACATATATGGATCCAAATATAGACTCTGGATTTCGAGATTTTGAGTAATTAGCCATGACTTTCTCGGACAGCTGTCTCCAGTCTTCAGTGTCACATGATCTTCAGAAATCATTCTAATATGCTGATTTATGCAGGTTTTCATGACTAATGTTTTTTTTTTAAATCAGCATAAATTAAATTTGGTATTAAACAAGTATTCCCTTCACGTATAAACATCATGATTTTTTGCCATAAATGTAATGAGAATTTGAAAAATACAGTAATCCCTTATTTATCTATTGCATACTTATTAAATATAATGAAAATGATACAATTATTTATATTTTATTTATTTTTATTATTTATATATTATGTGTTATTAAATGCAATTATTTATTTATTTCATCTTTGGAGTGCTTTAAAAAGCTTTAATAAATGTGAGCCTGGAGCACAAAAGCAGTGTTAAGTCGCTGGGGTATATTTGTAGCAATAGC
>NW_015649584.1:21227-21402 GCF_001515625.1 Sinocyclocheilus rhinocerous | reverse complement strand
TCGTCTTTGACCTCTTTGACCCATATATATACTGTATATATATATCCCAAACTTTCTATATATATATATATATATATATAGAATATATAGAAAGTTTGGGATCAGTAAGACTTGTGATGTTTTTAAAGAAGTCTCTTCTGCTCATCAAGGCTGCATTTATTTGATCAAAAATACA
>NW_015649584.1:19131-21217 GCF_001515625.1 Sinocyclocheilus rhinocerous | reverse complement strand
TTAAAACAGCTGTTTTCTATGTGAATATCTGTTAAACTGTAATGTATTTCTGTGATGCGCAGCTGTATTTTCAGCATCATTCCTCCAGTCTTCAGTGTCACATGATCTTCAGAAATCATTCTAATATGCTGATTTATGCAGGTTTTCATGACTAATGTTTTTTTTTTAAATCAGCATAAATTAAATTTGGTATTAAACAAGTATTCCCTTCACGTATAAACATCATTATTTTTTGCCATAAATGTAATGAGAATTTGAAAAATACAGTAATCCCTTATTTATCTATGTAAAACATTATTGCATACTTATTAAATATAATGAAAATGATACAATTATTTATATTTTATTTATTTTTATTATTTATATATTATGTGTTATTAAATGCAATTATTTATTTATTTCATCTTTGGAGTGCTTTAAAAAGCTTTTATAAATGTGAGCCTGGAGCACAAAAGCAGTGTTAAGTCGCTGGGGTATATTTGTAGCAATAGCCAACAATACATTATATGGGTCAAAATTATCAATTTTTCTTTTATGACAAAAATCATTAGGATATTAAGTAAAGATCATGTTCCATGAAGATATTTTGTACATTTCCTACCGTAAATATATCAAAACTTAATTTTTGATTAGTAATATGCATTGCTAAAAACTTCATTTGGACAACTTTAAAGATGATTTTCTCAATATTTAGATTTTTTTGCACCCTCAGATTCAGAAACTTTAAATAAAAAAAAACTTAAATACAAAACATCAGGGTTTTTATAGTTATAAATAAATAAATATATAAAACAAACTAAAAATTTAAATGAAATCAAAAATCTAAAAATGAAAACAAATTAAAAATATTATTTGTGACCCTGGAGCACAAAAGCAGTCATAAGTAGCACAGTTATATTTGTAGCAATAGCCAACAATACATTGTATGGGTCAAAATTATCGATTTTTCTTTTATGCCCAAAATCATTAGGATATTAAGTAAAGATCATGTTCCATGAAGATATTTTGTACATTTCCTACCGTAAATATATCAAAACTTAATTTTTGATTAGTAATATGCATTGCTAAGAACTTCATTTGAACAATTTTAAAGATGATTTTCTCAATATTTAGATTTTTTTGCTCCCTTATGACTGCTTTTGTGCTCCAGGGTCACATATAATTCTAATCAATCAATGATTGTCTTTGTTGTGAAATATTCTCGAGGATTTGTGAGATTTGTTTTGCTGCACAAGCCACATAAATAAGCTGTGTTTGCATGATGACGAATGACTCGCTTCACTCTACACTCCATGTGTTTATTAGTAAAGAACAGATTTGGCTAATAATGACCCAGATCTGTTCTCAGAGCAGATCCTGAGTCGTGCTGAACTGATTTTTCTGCTGTGTGTCGAGCAGGTGGACTCGGTGCAGACGCAGATGAAATCTAAAGGCGGTTACGGGAACGGCACGGCGGACAGCGTTCAGGGCTGATCAGGTGACCAGAAGCATCTCCAGCTCACAGAGACCGCTAGCTTAAGCTCCTGCGACCCAGGAATAAACATCTCATGTAGTGAGGTTTCAAATCAGAATATGACTTTCTGTTAGGAAACAGCACATTGATTTCATTCATGAGCACTGTAGAGGACAGCAGGACTAAAAGAGTGTTTATTAGGCATTCTGGGAGACGCAACAAGCGAATAGGGAAAGAAATTATATTTCAATACTCCTATGAAATACTAGATATTATTATGAAAGTCTTGCTAATTATTACTCCCATTATTACAATAATGTTGCCACAATTAGACATTAATATGCAAATTAGATACATTGTATATAATAGGAAAACCCATTTATGGCCATTTTACACACATACTGCATAAAGCAAAATGGCATATGAATGACCCTGGAGCACAAAACCAGTCATAAGAGTCAATTTTTCGAAATTGAGATTTATGCATCGTCTGAAAGCTGAATAAATAAGCTTTCCATTGATGTATGGTTTGTTAGGATAGGACAATATTTGGCCGAGATACAACTATTTGAAAATCTGGAATCTGAGGGTGCAAAAAAATCTAAATATTGAGAAAATCATCTTTAAAGTTGT
>NW_015649584.1:17065-18618 GCF_001515625.1 Sinocyclocheilus rhinocerous | reverse complement strand
GTGGTTGGCGTTTCAAGAAATACTTCAGAAGCCTATTGAGTGGCTTGTGTTGGCTGAGCGCCGTGTGTGAGCTTGCCCACCCATTCAACAAATGACGTTCCCCTTTCAGTTACTTTCTCTTGGTAGCAATACCTCCCGCTGACAAATGTGTGCTTTATGTCTGAGTGTAAATAAATGTGATTGCGTCTGTATATGCGTTTGTCCTGTCCATTGAAACGAACAAACTCCAGCCGCATGCATGTCCACTCGACTGTAAACGCGGAGAAGAAACCTGCAGGATATTGTTGCCATGTATCAATTTGTTTTTTTAGCCTTATGTGTATCGTAACGTTTGCCTGGTGGCTCTTCTGCTGCTTGTGATTCATGCGTGAGAACGTGTTTTACCTGCTGCACATAATGAGTCATAAAAACACACAGTGTCTGAGACCACCAGAGAACATCCTTCTGTTTTGCAATCATCTCATATGTGAGCCTGGAGCACAAAAGCAGTGTTAAGTCGCTGGGGTATATTTGTAGCAATAGCCAACAATACATTGTATGGGTCAAAATTATACATTTTTCTTTTATGCCAAAAATCATTAGGATATTAAGTAAAGATCATGTTCCATGAAGATATTTTGTACATTTCCTACCGTAAATATATCAAAACTTAATTTTTGATTAGTAATATGCATTGCTAAGAACTTCATTTGAACAATTTTAAAGATGATTTTCTCAATATTTAGATTTTTTTGCTCCCTTATGACTGCTTTTGTGCTCCAGGGTCACATATAATTCTAATCAATCAATGATTGTCTTTGTTGTGAAATATTCTCGAGGATTTGTGAGATTTGTTTTGCTGCACAAGCCACATAAATAAGCTGTGTTTGCATGATGACGAATGACTTGCTTCACTCTACACTCCATGTGTTTATTAGTAAAGAACAGATTTGGCTAATAATGACCCAGATCTGTTCTCAGAGCAGATCCTGAGTCGTGCTGAACTGATTTTTCTGCTGTGTGTCGAGCAGGTGGACTCGGTGCAGACGCAGATGAAATCTAAAGGCGGTTACGGGAACGGCACGGCGGACAGCGTTCAGGGCTGATCAGGTGACCAGAAGCATCTCCAGCTCACAGAGACCGCTAGCTTAAGCTCCTGCGACCCAGGAATAAACATCTCATGTAGTGAGGTTTCAAATCAGAATATGACTTTCTGTTAGGAAACAGCACATTGATTTCATTCATGAGCACTGTAGAGGACAGCAGGACTAAAAGAGTGTTTATTAGGCATTCTGGGAGACGCAACAAGCGAATAGGGAAAGAAATTATATTTCAATACTCCTATGAAATATTAGATATTATTATGAAAGTCTTGCTAATTATTACTCCCATTATTACAATAATGTTGCCACAATTAGACATTAATATGCAAATTAGATACATTGTATATAATAGGAAAACCCATTTATGGCCATTTTACACACATACTGCATAAAGCAAAATGGCATATGACCCTGGAGGGAGCACAAAACCAGTCATAAGAGTCAATTTTTCGAAATTGAGATTTATGCATC
>NW_015649584.1:6249-7621 GCF_001515625.1 Sinocyclocheilus rhinocerous | reverse complement strand
AGTCCTGGTTTCCAGAACATATGAACAAATTAGCATTTTTCAAAATAGTTTTTCAACAATGACATGAAAAAATACTAAATTCATAAAAAGTAGTTTTCTCTGGGTCTCAGGAGGCCATACGTTTAGTTTTCTCACGTTTAGTTCAAATTCAGGGTCTTATATATTTATAAATGATAAAGTCCTAGTAAATTTTTTTTTTTTCAAATCATTTTTGACAATTTATTTTTCAAAATTTTTTTTATAAAGCTTATCATTTTTTTTTGTCAACCTGTATTTGAGCTGTAAAGTTATGTATCTGTATATGTTACACTGTCCTTCCCGCGCTCATACAGTATGCTTTGATTGTTTATTTGACTGCGTCCAGCTGAGAGCGTGCTGTAGAGGAGCTGTGTGTTTATGACGGGGATCAGATCAGATCAGATCTCTTATTGCTGTGCTCTGCTCTGAGTCTGATGCTGTTGTTCTGTGCTGCAGCTGCTGTGAGTCCGTCTGAAGCACACACTGGAGAGAAGCAACACTTCATCGACGCTTGTACATATTTTTGTAATGAAAGCACTGCTATTCTTTTACTGTCCTGTACAAAACGTCCTGTAACGCTAGAGATGGATCTGAATGCATGAGTGTTTCTGTGAGGATCAATGTTCTGATCAGGTTTTTCTCTTGGATCTGTATTTACTTCTTGGTTTAATGATGGCTGGGCCACATCAGATACTCAGATACACAAATCCAGCTCTGTAATAATAACAACTGCTTTTTGTAACGTTTTGTACCTTTCCAATGTTCGCTGGAAGTTGGAATATCTTTTTTTTTTATCTTTTAAATGTGCTGTGTTTGCTGTAAACTTGAAATGTGCATCCGACTGTAATATTTGTGCAGTGCTCGTGCGGGATGCATTGACAGGAAAGTATTTTTGTACAAATTGTGTTCATTTCTGATGCATGAATAAAATCCCAGCCTTGTAGCACACTGTGTTTGTGGTGTTTCTGAAGACTGAAGGTGAATCAGTGCTGTGATGAGGATCAGATCAATCACACTTCATGAAGAGAAATGCATCGTCTTCTTATAGTCACACGTCCTTCCATTAACTCAGCAGTGTGTGTGTGAGAGAGAGAGTGTGTGTGTGAGAGAGAGTGTGTGAGAGAGAGAGTGTGTGTGTGAGAGAGAGTGTGTGAGAGAGAGAGTGTGTGTGTGAGAGAGAGTGTGTGAGAGAGAGAGTGTGTGTGTGAGAGAGAGTGTGTGAGAGAGAGAGTGTGTGTGTGAGAGAGAGTGTGTGAGAGAGAGAGTGTGTGTGTGAGAGAGAGTGTGTGAGAGAGAGAGTGTGTGTGTGAGAGAGAGTGTGTGAGAGAGAGAGTGTGTGTGTGAGAGAGAGTGT
>NW_015649584.1:0-3460 GCF_001515625.1 Sinocyclocheilus rhinocerous | reverse complement strand
TTTTTTCAAAGTTAAACTTGCATTAATTTTACATGGCTTTCTAAACATGCGGCTCTTTTGTTCGAGATGCGAGTGCAACAGTAATAGAAGTCCCTCTAGAAAATGCGTGAAATATGTGTTCTGTGTGAACGGCACACACACACACATCAGAGACACACATCAGAGACAGACCGAGACATGCACATCAGAGACACATCAGAGACAGACGGAGACACACACACATCAGAGACAGACCGAGACACACACACATCAGAGACACACCGAGACACACACACACACACATCAGAGACACACATCAGGTAAACACCGAGACACACACATCAGAGACACACCGAGACACACACACACACATCAGAGACACACCGAGACACACACACACACATCAGAGACACACCGAGACACACACACACACACATACACATCAGAGACACACCGAGACACACACACATACACATCAGAGACACACCAAGACACACACACACACACACATCAGAGACACACCGAGACATACACACACACATCAGAGACACACCGAGACATACACACACACATCAGAGACACACCGAGACATACACACACACATCAGAGACACACCGAGACATACACACACACATCAGAGACACACCGAGACATACACACACACATCAGAGACACACCGAGACATACACACACACATCAGAGACACACCGAGACATACACACACACATCAGAGACACACCGAGACATACACACACACATCAGAGACACACCGAGACATACACACACACATCAGAGACACACCGAGACATACACACACACATCAGAGACACACCGAGACATACACACACACATCAGAGACACACCGAGACATACACACACACATCAGAGACACACCGAGACATACACACACACATCAGAGACACACCGAGACATACACACACACATCAGAGACACACCGAGACATACACACACACATCAGAGACACACCGAGACATACACACACACATCAGAGACACACCGAGACATACACACACACATCAGAGACACACCGAGACATACACACACACATCAGAGACACACCAAGACACACACACACACACAGACACACACACACATCAGAGACACACATCAGAGACAGACCGAGACATGCACATCAGAGACACATCAGAGACAGACGGAGACACACACACATCAGAGACAGACCGAGACACACACACATCAGAGACACACCGAGACACACACACATCAGAGACACACCGAGACACACACACATCAGAGACACACCGAGACACACACACATCAGAGACACACCGAGACACACACACATCAGAGACACACCGAGACACACACACATCAGGGACACACCGAGACACACACACGTCAGAGACACACCGAGACACACACACATCAGAGACACACCGAGACACACATCAGAGACACACATCAGAGACAATATAAAATAATGGTTTCTATTTTAATATCCTTTAAATATGTGTGTTTGTGCGTGTGTGTGTGTGCGCGCAGGTGGCCTATCCGCTGCTGAACCTGACCTCCAGTCAGCTGTGTGTGAGGGGTCAGCAGGACTCTCTGAAGGGTCAGGCTGTGGTGGTGATGAGGGGCGGCTGTGATTTCGGTCAGAAGGCTCTGGTCGCTCAGGATTTGGGTGCATCTGTACTTCTGATCGCCAGCATTAAAAATATGCTGACGCCATCTGTAAACAACTCTGTGTTCAGTAAGATGAAGATTCCTCTGGCCCTCGTGAGACACCGGGACGTCCTGGACGCGCTGCAGGTGAAGATGAAGTCACACTTACTTCTACAGCGCTTCACACTGGACAGATCGTTTCAAAGCAGCTTCACTGAGAGAAACAAGAAAATAACCGTGTTAGTGTTGTAAAATTCATTGATTCACTTCAGTTAAGTGTGGATTAACTTCAGTTCAGTGTCGATTCACTTCAGTTCAGTGTCGATTCACTTCAGTTCAGTGTCGATTCACTGTGGATTCAGTTCAGTGTGGATTCACTTCAGTTCAGTGTCGATTCACTTCAGTTCAGTGACGATTCACTTCAGTTCAGTGTCGATTCACTTCAGTTCAGTGTCGATTCACTTCAGTTCAGTGTCGATTCACTTCAGTTCAGTGTGGATTCACTTCAGTTCAGTGTGGATTCACTTCAGTTCAGTGTGGATTCACTTCAGTTCAGTGTGGATTCACAGCAGAAAGTCTTAAATTCATAAAGTCGTGGCATTAAATGTTGAATCTCTTCCTCAGTATTACGGTCTTGTTTTCCAGTACAAATATCTAAACATCCCTAAACCAAGACACATTTACTGGAGAAGCAAAATGAACACATGAACTCTTGCTTTCTGAGAAACTGAACAAAATAAAGTGAATTTATGATTAAAACAAGAACAAATATCTGTCAATGGGAATGAAAACTTGTTTCCCTTTGAATGAAGTTGATTTTTTTTCTTGAGTCCATTAGCAGATATTTGTTCTTGTTTTAATCATAAACTCACTTCATTTAGATCAGTTTCTCAGAAAACAAGACTTCTTATTTTAAGTCATTTGTTTCTCCAGTAAATGTGTCTTGATTTATCACTGGAAATAAGACAAAAATACTGAGGAAGAGCAGCAGCCTTTGCCATGTAATCAGAAGATACAGTAAAAGTTATTTCAGTATATATTTTTTTGTGTAAAATGAATGAAAATGTAATGGAGATCTGTTGGAAGTTGTATTTTCAGTCTGTGAAGTGTTGCTAATACACAACATTTACATTTAGAGATCATTCTGACCTATTGTGTTCCATTCAGTTTATTCCTGACATTATCTTGCTCTTAAAGTCTTACATTTCTTCACAAAATTTTAAGTTTACCTTCAGAAAGCCTGCAGAACTCTGTCTTCCGTCCAGTAACAGAATCAGCGCTGGATAACTGTTGATGTCTGCTCTCTCAGGTGTTTCCTCAGGGGATGGAGGTGAGGTTATACGCTCCTCCTGTTCCTCCGTTTGACGCCAGCATCATCGTCATGCTGATGCTCGCCGTGTTTACGGTGACGATGGGTGGATTCTGGAGCGGCGCGGCTGAGAAGTGAGTTGCTCGTCATCATCGTTAGCTCTCATGTTGATCAGGTGTTGGCTGATGGGACGTGTGTGTGTGTGCTCAGACTGAAGCAGACCTCGGGTCCGGTGTGTGACGCGGCTGAGGGACGCTCTGACAGCAGCGAGCTCTCGCTCTACTCTCCGCTGAAGGTGCTGCTGTTCGTGGCCATGATGTGTGTGATGCTGGTGCTCATGTACTTCTTCTACCGCTGGCTGGGTGAGTCCTGGTGCTTCACAGTCTGCAGGAAGTGACACGAGCAGCGTGACTGATGCTTGCTTTCTCCTGCAGTTTATGTGATTATCGTCATATTCTGCCTGGCGTCAGCGTCGGCGCTCTATAACTGCCTGGATTCACTGATGACTGCACTGGGCTGCAGCACGCT
>NW_015649583.1:12234-24053 GCF_001515625.1 Sinocyclocheilus rhinocerous | reverse complement strand
GTAAAACATTTCAAAAGTTTTTTTGTTTTAATTTTGATGATTAGCGCTTACAGCTCATAAGAAAAATCCAGTTTCTCAAAATATTAGAATATTTACATTTGAGTTTCATTAAATGAGCATCCCTACAGAATAAGTTCTGGGTATCTCTTGTTCTGTGAAACCACAATAATGGGGAAGACTGCTGACTTGGCAATGGTCCATTTAGAGTATTATTTCATTAAAAATAATAATAATAAAAACATCAAAGGGATAGTTCAGTTTTGGTTACCAATGACTTTCATTGTATGAACAAAAATTACTGAGATGTTCCTCAAATTATCTTTTATGTTCCATAGTTTATGTTAGGCTGTTGTAGCCTAAATGTTTGTGTACGAAATTTTATGTTGAAACAAATAAAATATTTCGTTCTAAAGCTACAATTTGTAATGTCTACTTGATACTTTCTCATTTAACACAAAAATAGCTTTAAATAATCTTTTGTGGGTATTTTCAGTGTCAAATTTATTTTGCGATTAATTGACATGTAATTTTATTAAAAATTTTCATCGACTGACAGCCCTAAAAAAAAAAATGTGTGTATATATATATATATATATATTAGTCTGTAAAAATATTTTACATTTTATTGCATTTAATTAATTCAATTTATTTGATTAATCTGTAATCCTGTACTCACTCTTTCTAATTGTCCAGACACTGCAACCAGTCTCGGAGGTCCGTCCACACAAGTCGAACCCACATACAAATGATTATCGTTCCAGTCTCTTATCAAGTCCTCATGTGAATATGAGCGAGTCCCGAAGCCCTTGGCTCTGCCGGCGACGTTCCTCCTCTTGCTGGACGGAGTCCGACTTCCCTGTGAGGTTTCGGACAGCAGGCGTCCGGAGCCCGGCGTGCCCTTGCGGAATCTGGTGCTGACCTCTATGTTTGCGCGGTCAGGATAAGTGATGTGACTCTGCATCATGCTGCTGACGGCACCCATCAGAGGAGGCGAGGCGGGATGGAGACGCGGGTCCAGGCCTGGTCCCGGATGGTCAATGGACACGGGCAGAGACTGGACCAGCGCCATGACCGATGACACGCGGACTCAGAAAACCTGCACGGAGAAGAAGAGAAACCATGAGCATCATAACGGAGGTGGAGTGTGTGGTAACGGTGGTGGAGACCAGGGTTCCTCAGTTAGTTTTCACTGAGGGTTCAATTCTGCCAACAATACTGAGCCAAGGGCCACTGACCATGTTAGGACCAAAATGTTTGCTTGTTGTTGTTAAGAGTCACAAGATAAATATTCAGATTTTCCCCCCCTAGTAGTCGGTTTTATTCAAACAATTATGAACATTTTTGTATTCAAATAGAGAAACCTAAAGAACTTTGCCTGTTAAATATATTAAAAAAACCAATGAACAAACAAAAAATCTGGAACTTCATGTCTGTAACACCGTGTCCCAACCAGACATGACGCGACGTGATAAAATGTATCTTTTTCCATGTAGTTTTTGTCAGTGTTGGGGGTAATGCATTACAAGTAACGCGAGTTACGTAATCAGATTACTTTTTTAAAGTAACTAGTAAAGTAACGCATTACTATTTAATTTACAAGAAAATATCAGTTACTTTTTCAAACAAGTAACGCCAGTTACTTTGTTTTCCCATTTATTCACTGACAGCTCTCCTGTCCCCATGTTGAGAGAAATCTGGAGTAAGTACAGAGGCATTCATTGTGTGCCCTGTGTGTGATTAGCTCTATGTGAGCATGCATTTACTCATCTCACCTGCACAAAAACAGATTCAGTATACTTCCAAAGGAATAAAGAACAGTGAAATGCAAACTCAGAATATGACGCAAATCTGCAATACTTAAATGGTTAATAACGCAAATATCCTTTATGCATTTAATCCCATTTTATTAACCGATGTCTTTGCTGCTGAGCTTCGATTATCAACTTCAATCATACTAATAAGCAAAAATTACTTTAGATAAACTAACATTTGTGCTTCATTTTTTTTATTGCTGAAGAGTGTTGAACTTTCTTCTGCATTCTGCTGTACAGACGTGATTTTACTTTTCCTTCAGCCTGAGGTTCATTCATTTCACTTTTTGGTGTGAAAGGGCTTTTACATTTACCAAAAATAGAACTTTATATATTAAAAACAAACAAGCCAGCCCAGCCCAGATTTCAAAAGTAACACAAAAGTAACGTAATGCATTACTTTCCATAAAAAGTAACTAAGTAACATAATTAGTTGCTTTTTTAGGGAGTAACGCAATATTGTAATGCATTACTTTTAAAAGTAACTTTCCCCAACACTGGTTTCTGTCCTATCCACCCGCGACAGCTAATTCTATTTTCGAAACGGTTTCTATTTTCTGAGACGTCGTGGCTGGAACAACATACAAGCTATGACAGTGATGATTACTCAGTACATCATTACTCAGGTAATGATTATGTGATTTATTCAATGTTACAAGTTTCTAATCTGAGTTTGAATATTATTTTGCGTGACCTTTATAGCCATACTGAAAGCAACAATAGATATTTTACCTCAGATCTTGAAAATGAATTAAAGCAAACTTGTGGTACGTTAAAAAAAAAGTATTGACAGCATCACTGATTATAATGGGTTCTATTGAATTTTGTCACTGTCTGATGCTGCGTTAGAATTTTCATGCCACATTATTTGAAATTAGCACAGGCCAAACATTTTTCTCTAGATTAGAGAAATTAATCACGGTTTGATCTGCCTTGACAGTTTCAAACAATACAATCAGTAAAGCTGATTAAATAACCGTTCATAACATCCGTGTGTTTCCTTTGCTTTAACCAGAATGTTGAAGAAACCGCAATCACAGCCCATTTCGGAGCTGCACAATTAATACACAGCTCTGTCATGAAACCCTAGACTGCACAGGCTGATAGGCCATAACTCAATCTGATATACTAACATCATTATTCACATGGCACAGCTGATTGGTTTCTTTTCACATCAGCAGCCAATGAGCTTGCTGCTTAACACGCTTGAGAAACCCTCCACCTCCCCAGCTCCACCTGTATAGATCTGCTTCAGGCTATTTGACATATAGTGGAGTTATTTCATATGTTATATGTGCAGCAGTAGTATTTCCATGTCTGTGGATGTATTGGCAAGTCTTAGTAAGTCTCAGTACTTGCGTAGCAGATCTATTCTAAGACCAAACACATTAACATTATCAAGTATATTACCATGCTGCCATGACAGAAATGACTGTTTTTAAACAGGTTTCAAATGCTTCTTACAAAGACAGACAAGCAGATCCAGCCCAAACTCATTAGTTTAGTCATTAGTCCATTTTAGTCTGAGCCAGTTGGGCTGTTCATACTGATTATGATTTCTTCAAATTAGACATCTGCCATTTAACCAACAGCCTGCCCGGCCTAGAAAGTCATTTCAGAGGTGGAGCAAGTTAAGGTCAAGCATGTGCACTAATGCAGGGCTCAACATTAAGCCTTCACATGTGCTAAATAGGTCATTTACTTATTCACGTAAAAAAAAGTTGCTTGTCTGGAATTATTATTATTTTTATTTTTTTTGCGGTGTAAATGTAATTTATTCTGAAGCAATATTCCCATCAGAATTCTACCAGCTCTTCCATAAATATTCTTTATGAATGGCTCACTGAATCAATCAGTACGTTTACATGGACGACAATATTCCGATTTTAAAATGATTAAGACAATACTCTGATTAAGAATCTACCATGTAAACAGAGATTTTTGATTCCCTTAATCCGGCTAAAGTCATACTCGAAGTAAACACAAATCAAATAACTCTTCCATAAATATTCTTTATGAATGGCTCACTGAATCAATCAGTACGTTTACATGGACGACAATATTCCGATTTTAAAATGATTAAGACAATACTCTGATTAAGAATCTACCATGTAAACAGAGATTTTTGATTCCCTTAATCCGGCTAAAGTCATACTCGAAGTAAACACAAATCAAATAAAGACGTGGAGTATTCCTATTTTAGTCGCATTATTGAAGTGCAGTACAGACTTGTACACACCTTAATCACACTATTACCATCGTGTAGGACTTTTCGCAGCATTTTGCGACAGGATACACACACGGCAGTGCTCAACCTTTTAACGGCAAACAAAAGAGCATGGCTTCAACAACGCCGTCATCTGTTTGCACGTATAGCATGACAAAGAATTAACTGCACTTGAAGCTTTTCGTAAAATTAAAAATGAAACACCCAAAACTGTATATGGCATCATAATGAAGACAAACTGTATGTTTATATGTGAAATTCTAAGTTGGACGTTGGATGGTATTGCGTGGGGACGTAATGACGTGTGCCATTAATCCATCTATACTATAACATGTAAAACAGGAACATGAAAGGCATATTCTAAAAGCAACTCATGTTAACACCTTAATCATAATATTGTCTTATTTAGAATAAGGTAAATAATTAGATTACCAATGTCCATGTAAACAGTCATTGACTCACCCGATTCATTCAAATATGCTGAATCATTAAAGGTAGGGCTGGCGATTCTGGAGAGGCTATCAATAGCAAGCTAGCTTTGAAAGCATAAGATTCCACCCTCCCTGCAAATCACTCTCCAAAGCCACGCCTCCTCCAAAACACATGACCGTGCACAGGATAACCAGCCACACGATGAGAGACGGCATCAACGCTGTCAGATTAGCTCATGTCTCATTCAGCGGTGAGAAAACATTACAGTACAAAGCGCAGAATATTACAGTAGTAACGCCTTCCATTCTCACTCGGTCTGCAGTAGCGTAATGGGCCGTGCTGATGGTGTATCATGTATGCAAATGCATACGTTGACAGGCAGGTAGGACAGCCTATCTTAGCCCTCGGATCGAGGAATCTGACTGAACGAACATTTTATGGTCCTACGCCTTCCACAGATGATACAAACGCATATAAATACATTTAGAGCACTTATCTTAATGATTGCGGTTGGGATGTGAAGAGACTTTCAACCGGCATAAAACATTTTTCTGAACCAAATCACCTACCCTGCCTTTAAATCTTCACATGTGCTTGTACTTCAGACAATCGGTCATTCACTTGTCCAAGTAAAGACGTTGCTGGTCCGGAAAGAAAATTAGATTTTTTGTTGTTGTTCTAAAGCAACATTCCCATCAGCGTTCTATCAGCACTTACTTAAATATTCTTTAAGAATGGCTCACTGAATCATTGATTTGATTGACCTGATTCGTTCAAAAACACTGAATCATTAAGTAACGAATCACTACTGTCTTTACACGACCTTTCTGTCATAATCAGTCATCATTTACACTGAATCTAATAAAATATGAATCATTCTCCCTAGTAATTTTTTGTTACGGACATCTTAATCTGGCTACTTGTCCTGGACAAGCGTTAATATAGAGTACTGACTAATGAAACATTCACAATAAGACCAGGAACATGACTCAAATGTCCCATGAACTTCCTTTTGACTTTGATTTTCAGAACTGGAACAGAATTACAGGTGTTTGTTCGTTCACAATGAGGCATAAAGTACTTTTCCAGACCCTTCACCATCTCTGTTCCTCTGCGGTGGAATGAACTCCAACCTCCATATAACCATTTTAGACCATCATAACCTTCAAACAGCTGAAGACAGGAGCACTAAACTAACTACAACCATAAACAAAGATATTTACTACAATAACTCCTATTTAAATATGAAAAATGAATCTGTAGCTTCCTCTTCTGCTCCGGTTTGTGTACTAATCTAGTTTATTCTTTAATCTTGTCATTGTGTACTATAAATAATGGCTTGTTCCTCATTTGTAAGTCACTTTGCATAAATGAATAAATGCAAAAGTAACCTGGTTGATGTTCAGTGTTTGAGTCGTCAGATCTGTATTAACAGGAAACCCTATGGTGCTGCTTTGGCCAAATGCATCATGCAGCTTTATGCAGGATCACTGATCCAGATCACTTCCTGAATGACATTAAATGCACCCATTTACACCGATCTCCTTCAGTGTTTTCAGCTAAACATCATGCTGCAGGACGGCGTCATTTTCATTGTTTTGAGACACTGAAAGCTCTGTGCAGCAGAAAACACACCAGTGAAAAAGCCTTTCAGTGTTTACTGCCTCCTACGTCCCTCATCTCACATTTTGTCCAAGACAACGAGATTAAACAGAGAACAATGTGAGTCACGTGACATCAAAACAAACTCATTTACTTCCTTCATTCCAGTTGTTGTTTCAATCCAGAATGACATGGACGTTCATCAAATTACGGAAGTCAAATGAGTTGTGAATGTTGCCTCACATTGACCTTTAAATCTCTAGCTTCTCAGATATTTATCCTGATTTTAAAAAAACAATCTAGTAAGTTCATGTGTCTCTAGAGTTTAAATCTCAGTGTCTCAAACTCTGCTCAGATTTGCCAAGATTTGTATGTATGCAATCAAAACTCAGAGATCTCAATACCCCAGGGAACACATTTAGATTAATGAAAGCATTGCGGGAACATTGTTTTTAAATGTTTCTAAAACACTGAAATGTACAATTTTGTTATTTAAAGGTTACAAAAAGATTTCATACAACAAACTTTTTCACCCAAAATGTTATTTGAACCTTTTTTTCATATTCTAAGAACATTAAAATGTCCAGTTTTCTTGTCATGATTAGAACATTATTTAAAGACTACTTCCTTCTGTACAGCTGATTTACAGCTGAAATTGAATTTGGCTGATGAATATTTTTGTTTATTTCTGTGAAGCGGTTTTGAAATAATCTGTCTAATACAAAGCACTACAGAAATAAATGTCACTTGACTAATGATGCAACTAAATAAAATGTTAATATTACTAGCTGAAGTACAAAAAGAAAAGTCCAGGGTTTTTTTTATGTTTTAGAAAAAAATTTTCCTGTTAACGGGAACATTCCATTGTATCATTTTGCAATTATGAGACTGTTACTTTTAAATGTTTCAAAAGTTGTAACTTGTCCAGTTTTCTTGTCATGATTAGAACATTATTTAAAGGTTACAAACATGATTCTTAGGACGTTCAAGTACAAATAACAAGGACATTTTGAGAATGTTTTCTCAAAGTTATAAGAATGTTCAACAAGTGCAAATAACATCAAGACACTCGGAGAAATTTGTTCTAAGAACATTTTCTCTCAACATAAGAACATGTATCAAATATTATTAAAGTTACAAGAATGTTCCATAAACATGTTGTCCTAACATTTATATAATTGTTTAAAAACATTACTGAAAGTTGTGAAAACATTCCTCGTTAGCTGGGATGAGCTCAAGACATTTTATGATTTTATATCTCTACACTCTCCTGTACAACAGCCATAGACTTGTCTGTTCATATTTCATTTAGTCGCTGAGCAAATGAAGCAAATTTTCTCTTTAGGGAGAAAATGGTTTTAAGATTGTACTCGTGGTCTCTTAATGCCTGACAAACAATGACACAGTTTCACTCACACACACACACACACAGTTCTGTTAGTCGCATACCTAATGTTAAATCCTGCATGTCGTTGGGTTCTGTGTCACTGATGTTGATGCATCTGTGTCCCTCAGTCGCTTCACTTCCACTGAAGAACTTCAGTCTCGCTCGGTCTCAGTCAGTGTGTGTGTGTGTGTACGTCCCTGAGGGAAACTCGTTTCTCTCCGCGTGTAAAATGTAGCTCAGTCTCCATCCCGGATGGATCAGCGCTCGTTCTCGAACCCCTCCTAGTGCTCATGATCTTCCTCTCTGTCCTTCAGTTTCTTCCCTTTTCTCGGTTACATCAGTACTGATGGCGTGTTATCAAACAATACAACACTAGACCGCACAGAACTATTAAACACAACATGACTCACACGCAGTTTCATCTCTTTTTGGCCTCATACACACTGTAATGATTCAGTGGTTCTCCACTAGGGCTCTGACATCCACTAGAGGGCCTCGAGAAGACTAAAACAAGACAAAACCAAACTCTAAAATAGCTAAAACCCAAGATTCTCACGGTTTCTACGGAAATTAGGCTAATCAAATGTTAAAACGCCATTGGCATTTTTATAACGGATATACAACGGAAAATCTGAGATCGCTGATCATCTGAGTTCATGGCAGGAAATGTTAGTTGAATGTTCAACTGAAACGTTTCAGGAAAAACATTCCATGAATAATAGATCTCTGAACAAACGTTCCATTAATGTTGCTGGAAGAACATTTGTTCGTAACCTGCCACAACATTCGGAGAACGTTCCCGGTTATCTGGGTATTTAATGCTGTTCACTCGTGATCAGATCAGAGACGGATGTTAATAGCAGGTGTGAACGGGAGCTTCATCGGCTTCATCTGCTTCAGTTTTTAGACGAGCTGCTACTAATTTTACTTTCTTGTAAAGTATTCTGGGCCACAGATCTGTGTGGGGATATATGAGCATCACAAATAGCTCAACGTGGAAAATCTGAGATCGCTGATCATCTGAGTTCATGGCAGGAAATTAATCAACATGAGGTCTAGACGTCTACTATATGAACACAGGAACACATTGTATGTCAACAAACCAAAAGAAACAGGTCAGACGAACCTGAAACCAGCCAATTAAGACAATTAGTTGACTATAGCGTGCATATCATTTGCATTCAAATACAGTGACGCTTGAGCAAATATTAATTCTAAACACTCAGAATGACAGTGATGAATGCAAACACATTAAATACATCATCATCTCTCTTCACACACACTTCCAGAGCAAAGTTTTGAATGAGCGTGCTGTGCTGGTATATATAGGCTAGTGTAAGTAGGCTATGGCGTGCCGTGTGTGTCTCTCTCAGGTCCTGTAAATGGGTCACACTGGACACGTTTAAATTGGTTCTACAGGCAGAACGAAGCGAAGAGGTCCAAGTTCCAGCGAAGAGAACAGAACAACACGAGACGAGAAAATATAACCAGGATCAGCTCCAAAAACACACACACACACACACACACCTTCAGTCAACATGCGTCCACACACACACACACTCTCTCTATCAGGACATCTTTCCTCTTCATGCATATGATGCACCTGCACGTAATGTTATGCTTTATTAACACAAGCTTTGACTTACAGCAAATATACAATCATGTCATTCATACAAGAGACAAAATATACTGGTTGGACCCCACTGACTTTCAAAATAGCTGAAGAAAGTCCTGCAGGTTTGGAACAACATGGGGAGCTTTCGTTTTTTGGGTGAACTATTCATTTAAACTTGAGTATACAGTGTTATTAAGTTGTTATTAATTGCATAAATCATCCCATCAGTCCTCGGGTCAGCAGATTCAGTAGGACGTTAAATCCTGCAGGAGCTGCTGTTATACAAGCGCTGATGGATGACACTGGGATCTGCTGTGAGGAGATGAAAAGTGCTCCTACGTTTGATCAGCAACATGTTTATGATCAGATTTCACAGAATGAGGCCATTCAAAATATATTCTGATACAAGCACAAGATATTCTGGGTCAAGGGCTGATTTCTCAGAAAAAGACTCCATTATGACTAAACTTGGACTCAACAACCGGATGAGTATTTGATTTAGGACTGCAAGAACTAATTGATCAAAAATCAATCATAAAAAATTCTGATGAACCTATAGTGTAAAAAAAATTTTTTTGAGTATGTTTTCCATGTAGCCTACTGGAGTATGTTTTACAAGAAAACACTATTTCAATCTTTCTACTGCTATTTCATGTTTAATTCGATGTGTTACTTGCAGTTCCTTTGTAAATATTTGTGCAATTTCTTTGCAATTTACTTGCAATTTCTACAATTGACCAAGGTATTTGCAACGCCAAGGTTATGGGTTCAATTCCCAGGGAATGCAGGAACTGATCAAATATAGTTTTAAAGCAATGCATGTCGTTTTGGATAAAAGCATCTGTCAAATGAATAAATGTAAGTCATGCATTTCAATTGCATGAAGGGAGAAAAGAGATGAACTGAATAAAAAAAAAAATACATATATAGCTTAAATGCAGTGTAAGTTGCTTTGGATAAAAGCATCTGCCAAATGCATTAATTAAATGTATTTCTAAGGAAAAATGGTGAATGAAATAGTATTTTCCAGTTAAACATACTCCAATAATCTTTATCGAGTTAATTGATTTTGATCAATTACATTGATTAGTTCTTGCAATTCTAACTCTAACACTCTTGTCTGCTTGTTGAGTTTGCATTTAGTCATTAAGGAGTTTTTATTTTTTGCTTAATAGGCTTCAATTTTGAATGAATCCTGAACAGATGAATCATTTATCTGAATCGCTCTCTGCAGCCCTGCTCTGAATCTTTTCCGGTCACTTTCCTCTGAAATTATTATTATGATTATGCTGTGTTCAAACTTGTATGTTGTTATTTGTTCTGTGGAACACAAAAAGAGTGTTAAAGAAATTTCACGACTGTCGAGCTCCAAAAAGGACAGAAAAATTTATAAAAGCATCATAAAACGTGCCATAACAATAATCCATAAGACTGTGCATGAGTCATTTGATGTTAAAAATGCCTCTGAAACCATTAGTCCTTTATTAATGTCCTAAAACAAAAAAGAAAAAAAATTTCCTTTAAAGAAAAATTATTAACAAAAGGATGCTAAGATTAAATTTTGTAGAAGCTGATGTGATGTTGAAGTGTTTCTAACAAAATAGTATTTATTTATTTTTTATTTAATTATTATATTTGTTTGTTATGTTCATAAGTAAAATGGCTATGATTGAACAAATTAAAAATGACATTAAAATGTATCTGGAAACAATATCTAAAAGTAAAAACTTGTTTTCTGTCATTTTCACACCTGACTTGTTTGGTTACCTATGGACCTATGCTTGGTTTCAGAAAAATAAATAAACACTGTACATAAATAAAAAACATAATTTGATGTCAAACCTGTCACAATAATTGAGGTGTTTGTTTGTATATGTGAAAGAATAATAATACAATTTTCAATGAGTCTGTTCCTCACACAAAGCATTGTATGACTTCAAATAGACTTGAAATCTAGTGCATGAGCCATGCTGAGACACTTTCGTGATGCTTTTTCATCATTTTTAAAGGCTGAGTGAGTCTTTGGTCACTGTCTGTGAAGATCATGTTTACTGAACATCTTTAATGTTCCACTAACAAAACAACAGCGCACGGAAATGAATGTGCGTAAACAATCACACAATCTTCATGTTCGGCTGAATTACTGTATCTCTCTCACAGTGTTAATATAAACGGCTGGACTTTGCTTTTGTCTAAGCTGAAATCTGATGAGAATCAATCACAACAGAGACCTTTAACCCACACAAAAGGCTTCGTCCGCTCCGATGACGGCTCTATAAATAGAGCGCGTATTAATAGCTTTTTCAGAGAACTACGGGAAGCCACACCTGATTCAATTATATTAATAGATTACAAAACAAACTCGATAAAAGCAGCGTAGACGTGAATTTTAAAGGCTTTCAAGAACACGTCTGAAAATGAAGCTTATTTTAAGACCATTAACCCTCTGGGCCCCTTCGGTCATTTTTGACCCAAAAAATTTATATTTCGAAATTTTAAAAATCGTGGCTTCATCGGAATGAGATGACACTTGGTGACTTGTGTCACATTAGCTATGTCCAGAACAAAAGTGCACAGCAATCAAGGGGTGACTCTCTAAAATATCAAGAGTGCAAAATAGACACACACACACACACACAGGTAAGACTGCAACAGAGCCAATTTTGAGAATATTCAATGATTGATTGAAATCATAATGCAAAACCTGATATTTATCTAACCAAAAATATCTAAACCTTGACAAAA
>NW_015649583.1:5569-11679 GCF_001515625.1 Sinocyclocheilus rhinocerous | reverse complement strand
TGAGTAACAAAAATGCTTTCTATGTGTTCCCTTTCTAACAAGATTTTAATGTTTGACTATAATCATAATGTAAAACCTGATATTTATCTAACCAAAAATATCTAAACCTTGACAAAAAAGTAGTCTTTTAGAATGTCTAAATATATATCTAAAAGTAAAACCTAATAAAATGGAGAAATTGTCTAAAAAAACAATGGAAATCCAAAGGCCTCTGTATATGAATTATACAGGAGTTTACATGACATTACACACGTTTTTATTATTTTTATGCCACCAGATGGCACAATTCTCACTTCAAAAAAATGGATTTTAAATGTTTTCACTCTGTTTTAACATGAAATATTGCATTTATTGAAAAATAATAAATAAATAAATAAAAATATATTAATTCTAATGGAAAAAAATCTCATTAAAATTGTATAAATATTGCATAGTATCATAGTGACCCCTAAACGAAGAGGCCCAGAGGGTTAAGATCTTTTGCATTGTGACATTATTCTTGCTTATAGGCTATTACTTTTAGATTTAAACACATTTTCCCCTAATTTAATAATTACTGTAATGATATGCAATAAAATAGTTAACTCTATAGTATATTGTAGAGCAGGGTTTTTGTTAACTAAAACAAAAATTTAAAAAGTCAAGTTAACTGAAACAGAAAAAAATTATATATAAACTAATTCAAAATATGAAAACTAACAGTTTCTAAAATTGTAATATCTAAAAATTGCGGGGGTTTTTTACTGTAATTTTCTCATGCAAAATACAGTCGTTTTTTTCCTTTTTCTCTCTCTCTCACTCAGATTCTTCTCTGAGAAACCTTGAGACACTCCCAGAGGAGCAACGACAACAACATCAATAACAAGTGGCTGCACAGAAAATGATGTCATCAAACTTCAATCTGAGCACGAACGTGTGTGTGTGAGAGAGAGAGAGAGAGAGAGAGAGTTTGTTTATAGACTGGAGGAACAGCGGATGTGGGTTTGACCATCATGAGCTTCACACACCGAACGACTCCACCGAAAATAGAGGCCCACAGTGAAATAATCAAAAACTAAAATCTCTAAACCTAAACAACAGCAAACGCCACTAATATCTTCATCAGTTCAGCTCACGAGTCTGTGTGCTAGAATTACCTGAGCAGTACAGAAACGCATGGGAAGCTGATCTGTTCAAACACCTGAGCTACAGGTAAAGCCAGAATCCAGATTTCACATCACAAACACGGTTAAGAGCCTGAAGGACAAGTAAATCTACATTATTCAAAAAAAATGTTATTTACTAATCGGCAAGGATTCCCAAACTTTCTTTGTCATCCGAACCCCTTTGAGGTAAAACTCTCCTTGAGATTTTAACTTAATATTTAAATAATTTAACAACAGTCACATGTTCACGATTTTTAGATGGCAGTTAATTTATTCATTTTGTTTATTTTATTTTATAGACTTCCCTTAAACACTACTGAAGGAGGATGAGCAATTTTAAAAAGTTGTTTGAAAAAATAAAAATAAAAACTCTACATACATTTCATATCTTTGTCATTTGAGCTAAAATATTTTCTTGAAGTCTCCTTGAGATTTAAGTTAATATTTCAATAAGTTAGCAACATCCACAATTTTTTGATGTCAGTTAATATGACAAGCAAGAAAAATAACATATTTCATTCTTTTTTTAGCAAGTGTTTTATTTTGATTGTTTTTAGTTTAAATTGATTGATTTGTTTAAAACTTATTAATTGATTCATTCATAGATTTTCTTCATTTTCTAAAGTTATTAATTTATTTATTCACTTTAAACACAACATTTTAGCTTTACTTTTTTTTTTTATAACTCACAAACCTCCCGTTCCCTCATAAACCCCAGTTTGGGAACTAAACAAATGCAAATGAGTTGCAAATTCATCAATCTATTCTTAATTAATGGTCAGCATACAGACAACTATAGTTGTCCAGTGTAGTTCCAATCAAACAGCATGCAATAACACGGTCGTAAAACCCCACAATGCAGAAAGTCACTGTATTTAACAGGACTGAGAGTGTATTCTGCTGCTGTGTTAAGAAGCTCTTCGGTTGAATACAGAAGGTCTTGAGTGAGATCACGGTGGAGACCCACATCTCTCGGATTAGAGCGGTTTTCTGCATTCAAGGCCAGCTGCGGTCGGATATCAGCGCTATAATAAACAGCCAGTAATTAACACAGAGACCTTTAACAGACTTCATTAAGGCTCAAACCTCATTCAGTGATTGGTCCCAGTGAAACGCAGCTGATTGGAGGTCACTGGGTCACTGGAAGGATCCAGATACAGTAAATGTCTGACTGTTTAAACTCTGCATTTGTGCGACATCGATGCTAGATAATCAATCATTTATTTCCAAAATAATGATTGGATTCCATTTGCATGCAATGAAGTCACATGACAATGTTTATTATGGTTTTTATTTTTAAACAGCAGGCAGTGTACACTACACAATATGTAGTATTCCTCACAAAATCACACGCATGTGCTCTGAACTCGTATAAACTAACACTCACACCTTTATTTGAATATTGAGCGATACTGACACACTTTAGTTTCTCCTATGGAATAAAATAGTAAAAAAAAAAAAAAAAGTAGATAATTGTGACATTTTATCTCACAATTCTGAGTTTATTTCTAGCAATTCTCACATTTTCTCTCTGAATTCTGAGTTTACGTCTCGCAATCGTTTTTTTGTTTCTATAACAAAATTAAAAATGTAAATTGCAACTTTTTTTCTCACAATTTTCTCACAATTGTGACTTTTCTCAATTTTATTTCTTGCAGTTCTTATAAACAAATTTCCAAATTATCACATAAGAAGTCACTATAGACCAGTTTGGAGCAGACGTCACAGTTACGCCACTTGCAGCTGCGCGCGCATAGCGGTGGCAGAAAAACACTGGGAGCAAGTGGAGGGAAACGGGTAAAAACCATGGAATAAGAGAAAAAATGTATTGTTGTGCCTTTGGATGTCAGAATCGGAATGCAAATAATTTGTATATAATAATGTCGTCAAAGACGCCATTTGAAGCTAAACGCAGACGTTTAAACGGACAGACTATGGATGAAACCTGCTATGATTACCCTACTTTTAAAGCATAAATTTGATTTAAACAACAGGTCTATATAATGTTCATATAGGGGACATATTGTATTAGCCCTACAGTTGAAATACATGCATGAAATACTATTTAAACCTATAACATTTACATATTTTCTCACAATTCTGACTTTTTTTCTTGCTAATGCAAGTTTATATCTCCTAGTTCGAACTTTATAACTTTATTCAAGTCAACAATTGCGAGTTTGTCAATCCTGAGGGAAAAAAAGCCAGAAGTGTGGGATTATAAACTAAAAAGAAAGAAAGACGAGTTGATTTTTCTTACCAGAATTGTGAGATATAATCAAGAAAAAAAGTCAATTTTGAAATATAAACTCAATTTAAATTGTATTATTGTATTCCATGGCTTGCATAGACTGCTACATTAAAACCAGATAGGCTCCGCCCACAAAAACGTCATCACTGTTTGCAAACACTGAAATTGGTCGATTACCTTTTTAATTTTTTATCCTGTAACGTTAGTGTAAACAAGCTTCAATACTTTCCGAATGTCATTCTCAAACTGATGGAGAATTTTCTTTCGTTTTTCACCAGGAAGACATGGGTCTGTGGGGATTCAATATATAAATACATTAAACCAATAAATAATGTTAGTTAATGTTCTCTTTGCGTGTCAAAGATTACTTGATCAGAAAGG
This sequence comes from Sinocyclocheilus rhinocerous, assembly GCF_001515625.1. Taxonomy (NCBI): domain Eukaryota; kingdom Metazoa; phylum Chordata; class Actinopteri; order Cypriniformes; family Cyprinidae; genus Sinocyclocheilus; species Sinocyclocheilus rhinocerous. The sequence continues at coordinate 7,902 of NW_015649583.1, read as the reverse complement.
GGTTAACCGAAACTCTTCATCTAACAGTTCATGTCAACAGTGATTAGCTAAATGCTAACCTAATGAAGAGAGAAGTTTGTGCTGTTTATTGTAAACAGTCCGTGACATCGTAAGACCTTTAAATCTCATGATAAACAATGATAAACGACACAAATGAAGACGAATAACCGAGTGAAGGATATTTTAAAATCAGAATAACCGTTCTCTCTCGTAAACCGATCAAGTTTAAAGTCAAACCCAACGTTCGCGCTTTCAAAACAAACCTGCTTCAGTGTCATTAAGAGAGCCTGTCACAGTTCATAACTCCTCTCATCGATATAAAACATGACAATAAAGTACATCATCCTCTATTTCATCTGTCTGTCAGATCAGTGTCCAGAAGAATCGCCTGTACTCACCATACTGTAGGGTTTATTACTGTCCAGGTTTAATATCGCGGACTTTCTGCGCTCCTTCAGCTGTGACTGAAGTTGCTCTCTTATGCCCCCCCCCATCAGTCACTAACCCGCTACTGTCCGAGCCTCATGAATATTAATTACGTCATGTGGCGCGCGTCAAGCGGGCTTTATTGATTGGCTAAACGCCTGACGCTGGTGTGCGGGCGCTATGAACGCATAAACAACTGTTGAAGGGGTTGGCGTAATGAATATTAATGAGGTTTGGTGACTTGGACGCTTCAGGACTTTTCTGAAAACGTCAGCGCGACGTAATTAATATTCATAAGATTCGCAATTTCTTCCGTTCAGTGTGTGAATAAGGACATTTTAGTCATTTAGCACAGACATACTGCTACATGTTGTTACACTTTACTACATAGAAAGCTAAAAGTACTGAAGTCTGATTTACAGCAAAATATTGTGAAATATTTTTACTGTTTTAAATAGCATGCTTTCTATTTGAATATATTTTAAAATGTAATGTATTTCTGTGATGCGCAGCTGTATTTTCAGCATCATTACTCCAGTATAAAGTGTCACATGATCTTCAGAAATCATTCTAATATTCTAACATTTATTATTATTATTACGTTGAAAACAGCTGAGTAGATTTTTTTTTCAGGTTTCTCTGATGAATAGAAAGTTCAGAAGAACAGCATTTATCTGAAATATAATTTTTTTGTAACATTATGAATGTATTTATCGTCACTTTTGGTCAATTTAAAGCATCCTTGCTAAATAAAAGTATTAATTTCTTCCTAACTTTTGACTGGTAGTGTATATAATCTTTGTTCATATAAATACCTAAAGCCAAATAAAGGCTGCACCACTAAGTTATTTATTTATTTTTTATTATTATTTTATTTTATGTCGTTTTGTTTTGTTTTGAATTTTTTTAAGGACTTGTTTTTAAGGATTTTAATGGTTGGAATGATGTTCAATGAAATTCACGTTTACATTCCCTATAGAAATTCAGGACTTTCCCAGGCCTTTTTTTTTTTTTGTACCTAAATGTAAATCTTTTTTCCAGGTTTCCCACGCTACCTGGAAAAAATATTTACATTTGAGCCATTTAGCAGATGCTGTGATCCTGAGGGATGTACAGAAAGTTCTTTGGCTTCCTGAGCGAAACTGCCGTGGATTAATCTAATTACTGTTGAATCATATCAAATCAGACAAACCCTAAACATTCTCTCAACCTGTTCTCTCACATCTGATATCAGACCATCCCTTCACGCACAGATAATGAGTGTCTGTGTTATTAATGACCTGAGCTCTTCAAATGCTTCAAACACTCGAAAAACTGGCCTAGCAAGAGCTTTGAGCTCAGGAGAATCTGATGAGCAGCAAGCCAGCAGATCCCAGACGTGCCTGGCCTCTTTAGAGCAGCATGCAGTCTTCTAGAAGCCTCCTGGATGTTCTGGTTCTCGGAGCAGATCTCTGTGAGAAACTGGGCCAGGAAGGTCTCGTACATTTACAAACGATCCGCACTTTTCCCTCATGCACCAGCATGCCCCAGAGCAAGACCGGTTCTTCATCAGAGTTTCGGTCTTGTGGCTGGTAAACAGTGCGGGTTAACAGACTGTGTGTGAGAGATCAGACAGTGGAATGTTCTGGAATGTCCTGACGTGGGAAAACAGAGCTATTGTTCATTGTTCTTCCCGCCGCAATTAGTCTCCCACCGTTCCAACGGACATCAGCAGACTGTGAATACAGAGTGAGCTGTATTGTTATTTTATGACATATAGGCTATACAACATATATGTGACTCTGGAGCACAAAACCAGTCATAAGGGTCAATTTTTTGAAATTGAGATTTATGCATCATCTGAAAGCGGAATAAATCAGCTTTCCATTGATGTATGGTTTGTTAGGATAGGACAATATTTGGCTGAG
>NW_015649583.1:2008-5361 GCF_001515625.1 Sinocyclocheilus rhinocerous | reverse complement strand
GAAGATTTACAAAATATCTTCGTGGAACATGATCTTTACTTAATATCCCAATGATTTTTGGCATAAAAGAAAAATATATAATTTTGACCCATACAATGTATTGTTGGCTATTGTTTCAAATATACCCCAGCGACTTAAGACTGCTTTTGTGCTGCAGGGTCATGTATGTTGTTGTATGTGATCTGTAATGCTTGTACCCAGAGAAAGTTCTGAGAAATATGGCAAGGTTCTCTGAAAGTTATCAACAAACATTATTAGTATTAAGTAACATTATTAGAATGTTCGCTCCATGTTATTAGTGGCAAAAGTCTTTCTAGCAAAGACCTTGTAATTGTCATTAATGCATAATTACTGTAACTCTTTGTACATTGGCTTACCTCAATCTACACTGTCTCGGTTACAGATGGCTCAAAATACAGCAGCCAGATTCTTAACAGGAACAAAGAAAAGGGATCATATCTCCTCTGTCTTTGCCTCATTGCACTGGCTCCCTATAAAAGTTAGAGTTGACTTTAAGATCCTTCTATTTGCATACAACAAGGCATTGCATAATTCTGCCCCGGATTATATTTGTGATCTCATAGGCCATATATACAGCCTCTAGGTCATTAAGATCTTGTGATCAGTTACGTTTATCTGTCTCCCGTTCTCGTTGTAAAACAAAAGGTGATCGAGCTTTCTCAGTAAAGCTGTGGAGCAGTCTGCCTTTGAACATCAGAGCTTCTCCATCACTGGATGCTTTTAAATCTATCTTAAAGACTTATTTTTACTTTATAGCATTTGAGTGATGCTGCGTATGTACTTTGTCTTTTTTCTCTCTTTTCCTTTTCTGTTTCAAATTTAGATATATTTTTTATTGTAAAGCACTTTGGATCAGCTATGGTTGTGTTAAACGTGTGCTCTATTAATAAAATTTTCCTTGCCTTGCCTATTAGAATTATTAGAATGTTCGTAAGTATGTTACTACATGTTTCAGAACATACAAATGTAACATTCCCATAATGTTTGCTAAATGTTTAAAATGGAATGTTCCCTCAACATTCCTGTAACAAACAAACAAAATGTTTAAAAAAAAAAAAAGAACATTCAGAAATAACATTTTCATGACTTGGAATTTAATGGGAATATTAGAAAAACATTTTTAAAACTTACATTTTTGTGTGCTGGTTATAAAAATAAAGGGATAAAAAAATATATAAATAAATACACCTACACTGAAACCATTTTTACTCAGAATTTGCTAGTAAATTTCACAAATAACTACAAAGAAATGACAAGTATCACATTGAAGTAGAAATACTGAAATAATATTTGCTTGTAGAACGTCAATAAAACTTCAAAAATATCTATATTACAGTCAGTTTGTCCTCAGTTAAAAAAACACGTGAAATGGTTTGATGAGCACATTTTTCTTTCCTGTCTTTACGTGTTTTCTATCGAAACTGGAAGTTTGATATGTTTACACTGGAAATAACTGGTGTCGGATTTACTTTGAAACTTTTTAGAGTATATACTAAAAGTTTATTTATTTAGTCAACTGAATAAAGAGGAGTGATCTTTTAATATTCACATTTCTTCCAGAGTAAAGTCCATTTGCATATGAAAAATCTGTCCTGTTTGCAATCCAGTCTGAGAGACCGTGAATATCTTACACCTTGGGTTTGTCCCATATGTCTCATTAATTCACTTTCTTCATTTAAGGTCAGTCTCGGTTTCAGTCTAATAAAGCTCATTTGATGTTTGTCTAGATGGGAAACAGTGCTGGTCATCTTCAGCAAATGACTTGGTCTTTCTTTCACGTGTCTGTATTTGTTGTGGCTGATTTATTAGACTCACCTGGGATGCTTTGCATTTCAGTGAGAAACAATCATCACATTCAAAACAGGAGCTCAGGAAGGTTTCTGTGACATGTTCCAGTGTGCAATCCAGAAATATTAACATAAATGTATGTTTTCTGTCCTCTAAATACCCCGTGGGCTTTTAAACAGCAATGCAAATCTAATATCTGTGCGCTGCCGTCTTCACCTTCCATCTACAGCAGGTTTCAGCTGATTGCAGTGAGCTCAGGCTCAGAATTGCCTCCAGATTTGACCGCAGACGTCTGCATGAACTGCTGCTCTGCTCGGAAACTATGAGAACAATGTCAGATGGTAGAAAATACACCGATCTAGTCTTGATTGCTAGAGGCCCAGTCTGGGGAGATGATGAAGTGACTTGAGGTCATGCACGATGGACACGAGTGCTCTGGTTAGTCACTGTGTGTATAAACAGCGCTGGGTAGTAACTGATTACATGCGATCTGGATTACGTAATCAGATTCCAAAAATTAAGATTAAAGTACATTTTAAAGTACTCGTAATCAGACTACAGTTACTTTTTATGGATTGCATGATTACATAATAATAACAATGATTCATTCATAATTTATTGATTCTCCCCAATTCCTCTTTTTCATCTTTTAGATGTTCCTTTCTAAAATATCCTATACACTCAGAAAGCCTCCAGTTTTGTGGACATTCACTCAGAGATCAGTCACTAATCAGGTGCTACACAGCAGTTCACCACTGGTTTACAAAAATCATTTCAGAAGTGTTCAACATTGCATCAACTTCTGATGAACACATTCATGTTTATTTGAATTATCACTCAGTTGGTTATTTCACCATGTATTACTTTGGAAGGCGTTTGTCTTTCAAACACATTGAAATGCATAAACTTTGTTGCCGTCTGATTCTCTTTCACCTTAAATATTTTAATACTTATTTAATAATGTTAATAATACTGAAGTATCACATTTGCATGTTCACGGTTCTCTGACATATGTTACAGTCACATGACATGCAGAAAAAAAATCATTTTTTCAATAAGTGTTTTATTTTGACTATGTGTTTTCATTTAATTATTAATCAATTATTAGCTTATCATTAAACTCATAACCCTGCAGTTCCTTCACAAACCCATTTTGGGAAACCTTGATCCAATGTTTAATGCACTTCAATGTTGTTGATAACAACAAATGGAATTTATTTTCTGACTCTATGTATTTTTATATCAAGATTATCCTGTTTAAATCAATGTGAAAAACAAGATGGGTCAAAAGTAATCTAAAAGTAGTCTGATTACGTTACCTAAAATGTGTAATGTAATGAATTGCATTACTAACTACAATTTTTGTCATGTAATTTGGAATCAGTAACAGATTTGTAATCTCCTCTGTGTATAAATGATGGTCTTTTACTCTTAAAGACTACACACTGTATTCCTGATAACCTTCAAGCAGAAGATTAAAGAGACCGAACCTGCTTCTGAAGGACATCATCTCTCTCTCTCTCTCTCTCTCTCTCTCTCTCTCT
>NW_015649583.1:0-581 GCF_001515625.1 Sinocyclocheilus rhinocerous | reverse complement strand
TGAAGATATTAAACTCTTTCTCAGGGCTACAAAAAACAAAAGAGGGGTGCGTGTAATGGAGTATTTTCCCGACAAAAAACAGTTTACTAGGCTTTCTAGGCTTTTCATGTCAGAGGGTTTGTTTACAAACAAGGAGATATATCGTTTAAAAAAGATACTTTCGTCACTTTCGTCGGGTGAGGTTAATGAAGGTAGTGAGAAAGCTTAGTATTATGGCAAGGAGTGTTATGGGTGTGTGCGAGATTTTGCTGTTTGTTTGTTTTTTCTATTTTTCAAACATGTGTGAGGTGAATATTGCAACAATGAATGTGAATGGTTTAAGGGAAATGAAAAAAAGAGCTGAAGTGTTTGAGGTGGTTAAACAAAAAAAAGTTGATGTTGCCATGTTGCAAGAAACTCATAGTGATTTAAGAAATGCTGCTGACTGGGCAGAGGAGTGGGATGGAGTCTCGGTTTTAAGTCACAACACTTCACTTAGTGGAGGGGTTGCCATTCTGTTCGCTAAAAGTTTTATTCCACACACATATCAGGCTGAGGAAGTTGTTAAAGGCAGGCTTTTGAAAGTAAGAGCCACTTTTGAA
>NW_015649582.1:32814-32918 GCF_001515625.1 Sinocyclocheilus rhinocerous | reverse complement strand
TACGCTAATTATGTCTCTATTTGTTTCTGTTTTTGCCATGGGATTAACATCCCGTGGTAACTAGGATTTACACAAGCTTCAGTCTGGATCCAGAACACCTGAGA
>NW_015649582.1:20385-32619 GCF_001515625.1 Sinocyclocheilus rhinocerous | reverse complement strand
TTTGCTGTAAAGTTGCTTTGCAATGATTTGTATCATGAAAAGCGCTGTACAAATAAACTTGACTTGACTTGACTTGATGGCAGCTGCGTCCAACGTGATTACATTTGGCCTGCTGTACATGAGACCCCTACAGTGGTGGCTCAAGACCAGGGGGTTCTCCCCGAGGGGAAACCCGCTTCGCATGTTCAAGGAAACTGGAAGTTTACGTAATCCTTTTGTTTTAGTTTTTCCTGACAACTGAAACAGGACAGTGGATTTTCAGTGGTGAGTAAATGTTGAAACGAAGAGTTATTTAATGTGCTTCTGATTAAAGGGAAATACTGGTTTGTGATTAACATTCAGTTATGATGGCGTTTTGCTGTTTATTGCTGTGCTTATGAATGCAGCTTGTGCATGACAGTTGATGATGGTTCCCTTTCAAGGGAACTTCGAACTGCGTCCTCTAGGGGTCGCAATGGGGACTGCGTTTTTTGTTTGGGCGAGGAGCACGCACGCGATGTCCTCGAGGGGGCAATCTGCGTTCACTACGAGCGTTTTCAAATGAAAAAGCTCCGCTCTCGTTTGTCTCTCTTTTCGAGGAGAGAGGGGCAGCCATCGGCCGATGAGTTTAAAGAGGGGCCGTTTTCCTCACGCATCCATCGATTCCAGCATACGAGTTATGCGAACATCGAGGCGATGCGCGAAAACGGCAAAGAGAAGATGCCCCCTGTAGAAGAGACACTGGCTAGCTATCTCTCTATGGTGAGACATACTCTCTTAAGTCAAGTCAAATTTATTTGTACAGCGCTTTTCACGATACAAATCATTGCAAAGCAACTTTTCAGCAAATTAAGTTTCTAATAGAGAATTGTGCATTTGAGAGTGTTTTTTCTTCCATTTTGACCCACACAAGATAAAGATTTCTTTGAACTTCATGTGACTCGATCACAATAAGAGGCGCTTGAGATGAATGTGGGCATATGTACGTGAGCAAGTGTGCACTTCCATTTTGACCCACACAAGATAAAGATTTCTTTGAACTTCATGTGACTCGATCACTCTCCTGTTGAGAGCTGCCAGCAGCAATAAGAGGCGCTTGAGATGAATGTGGGCATATGTACGTGAGCAAGTGTGCGTGTGGGTGGCTGTGTTGCTTTTGGCCGCGGGGTTTGAAGTCTCTGGGTCTCTTCGAGTTCTAGTTTGTTTAATTGCCTTCCTCAGTCATTGATCAGCAGCGGCTACGGTGGCGGCCATTTTGTTGCAGCGGCTGCAGTGAAACTGTGAACAGCAGGGGCTCCAATCTGTTACACCATGACTGTCCATCAAAGTCACGCTCCCAGGCAACCCTGTCGCCTGGCAACCTTCATACAGAGAGAGAAAGAGCATCTCTCCACAAACCCTCTCTGTCTGTGAGCTTACCCCATCTCACATTAAGGGCAGTTCGGTCTTTCCTGGATGTCATTGTTGTAAAGGGTCTTCAGTCTTTGACAGTAAACATCCGTGCTTCATATTTCTATAACATATTCATATAGTATTCAAATCACACATTAGCAGGTCTAGAGGACTAACGAGAACGCCAGTTTTCCATCAGTCTTTCGGGTTCACAATCAAAACTTTAGCCTAACCTCACATAGAAAATGCACTTTACTTATGCTTTTTTCTGAGACTTTGTGACGGAACCAGAGTAGGTAGTGATATAAAGGCAGCTCTGACAGATATTGCAGTGGTGAGTGTTGGATCAAGCGTGTGTGTGGGTATGTGTGTGTGCTGATGGAATCTGAATTGCGTGCGGGGCGTCAGGGCTTTTACACACTTCAGCCGCAATTACCTGCTAACAGCTGGTTACTGCACAGCAATCAGCAAACCATTAACACTCCACATCCAACCTGACTGATAGCTTTTTCTCTCTTTTACACACGCTCATCCCCCTCCTTTTTCTCTTCACAGAATGCTGCGTTTTTTCATAGATCTTTAGCAAAAGCAACAGTTACCCTATGTGCGATCACACTTTTCCAGACGATGTACTTATTTTAATCCTTTTTATTTCTTTTGTTGTTTTTCATCCTATTTTCACCTCTTTCCTTGGGATTCCTGATGGTCAGGGAAAAACTGAAGTGTCTTATTGTCTTTGTGTCTTAAGATGACGAGTGTAGAAATGCATGATGGGAATATAGTGTGATTTAAGGCGATTTGGGACATTTTTCAGATTAGGTTTAGGGTTAAACCCTGTGCTTTAATCCTCTGAACCACAGAAGATGGAGAAGTTCATGTTCGGTTCGGCAGGAAATCACTGTATGAAAGCAGGGAGAGATGGAGAGCATTTGCAAAAGTCCTGTGAACAAATATAGTGGTTGATTCAGTGAGAGAAATCCATGGACTTACAGCACAATAGTTTATATATACATACATACATACATACATATATCGATATATATATATATATATACATACAGATGTGACCACAGAGAATGCGTGTGCAGAGGAAAGGGATCACGCGTGACCACGGTGTGTTACGCAGGATCACAGGAAATGTTCTAACACAGGAAATACACGATCAGTAGGGGACAGTCATGTAACGTACTGAACTTTAATCACGCCGTGCTATAACCTATTGAAGTTTACTGAGTACTTCGCAAAGGTCAGTAAAAATATTAATGATTCTGTTATCAATAGTATTATCTCATGTTTATCATGACAGTTTGATCACTGAAAACTTTTTTTTTCAAAAGTATTACTCTACAGCGCTTATTTTTACTATGCTTCACTACATGTTGTGGATCATCTAAAATCCTGATCTAAAACGTAGCTTAATGTGGTAAGAACTACGACCAGAACACCAAAATACCGTTTTTTTTTTACCACACTCTCCTTGTTTTATGCGCATTTACTACTAAAACAGACACCAACAAACTAAGACCATAAATGCAGTTCAATTTAATTTAAAAGTGTAAATATGCCATGTTGCTGGCAAAGGCCGTTTACGCTAAGAGAAAAAATAAATTTAAAAAAGAATGCTTTTTTTCAACCGCGAGAGAGTGACATAATGAGTAAGCAGCATACAGGTTTTTTTTAAAGCTTCCTTTGACATGAGTGACATGAGTTTGTTCCACTAAAAACGGCTGGGTTATTATTATTATTATTATACTAAATTTAATTAGTATAATAATAAAAATTATACTAACTGGCCTGAGCCTGTTGTCATTTTTGCGGGTATATTTTTTGTGATTGGTAGTTTTGTTGGGGTTTATTTGCTCCTATTTGAAAACATTCATTTTAAAAGCTGGAAACCTGTTAAAACATGTTCATTTAGTTCAGATAATTTTGCATGAACTCAGAGAATAAAAAAAAAAAAATCACTGTAAAATTACAAATTTTTGTCATGCTACTTGTCACGCTTAGCAAGAGTTTCCCTGTTTTTCAGCTCAGACTGCATCGCTATAACCTATAGCCTAACCGTCAAACATTGTTTTATTTTATTATTTCTGCAGATGAAAAAACATAATAAACAAACATAAAGCAACTGTAGGCCTTTTATTCTTTTATTTCCTATATTTTAAGGACAATATAAGCATTATTTTACTGTTATGTAATAAAACGGTATAAAACAGAGAATAAAAGTAAAAGATTAAACAAACGAAAGAAAACAATGTGCTGAGGGACATTGTGACACGCTCCGAAGTTCACATAAAGGAAACCGAGACTGCAGAAATTAAGCAGCATCCTGCTTGTTTTCTTTATTTTGCAAAAGCTTTACAGTTTTGAATTATGTTTTGCTTCTGTCTGTATGACCATAAATTACAGAGTAACAGTTTCCTCTCTTAGAAAGGAAAACAATGTTTCCTTTGTGATCACAGTGATCGCACCGGCGCCTCAAGTGCACACAACATATTTTGCTAACTTGACATCGCAACCTGTTCATTATCAAAATAAAATATAGTTAAAGAAACATATAAACACTGCTCAATTTTAATAGTCCGTACAATCTGTGCCATTCAGCGTGAGCACCGCCTCACTGTGCTGTTAACTTACATTTTAGAAAGGAACTAATAGCCTATAGCTGTGTTTATAATTTTTATAAACATTTTGCTTCATTCACCGGTATTTTAGCCTACATTATTTCTGAATGTATTAATAAAAGCCTAAGACTTATTTATCCTCTCAAAACGCAGTTTTATATGAGTAGCCTAATTTTTAACCACGTGGTAAACATTTTAAATATCTTGAAAAAAACCTTTAATTTCGTTGACAGTTTTTTCTGTTCGTTTAATAACATTTGGCTAAATAAAAAAAAAATGCTATGTTGGCCATGACTAGAAGCAAGCTTTTTTTTTTTTGAAGAAAATGCTGTACTTTTATTATTATTATTATTATTATTATTATTATTATTATTATTATTATAGACAAAAAAGAAAAAAAAATAACGTTATTAACCTTTTTTTCTTCTTCTACTGAAACCGGTTTCAGAAAGGTAACAGTAGGCCTACAGAAGGAACAAGAACAGAAACGTTAAAATACCGATTCTGCTATATGAGTGAACCGAGTGAATTTTTTTTCTCTCGTTTTTAAGCCCTGGCTCAGATAGTAGCCTACTTTCTCGCTACAGATGGTCTGTTATTGGGAGATGAGAGGGTCTGGGGTTTTAATGCTGAAGAAAGCTTTACCACTAACTTGGGTCATGTGAGGTACCTCAGCTTATAGTGTAATAGCAGTGGCATCAGTGACCAGCGTTCACAGTTTTTGAGTGAGTTTATGTCCCAAAAAAACCCATTTACGTCGCATACTTTAATTGTTAATGTGGATTAGAGTGTTCGTCTTGTGATGTCTTACATTTACATTTACATTTAGTAATTTAGCAGACACTTTTATCCAAAGCAACTTACAAATGAGGACAATGGAAGCAATCAAAATCAACAAAAGAGCAATGATATGCAAGTGCTATAACAAGTCTCAGTTAGCTTAATTCAGTACACATAGCAAGGGTTTGTTTGTTTGTTTGTTTTTTAAATTATATAATAAATAAAAAAGAAAAACAGAATAGAAAAAGAATAGAGCAAGCTAGTGTTAGAGGCCTTTTTTTGCTTTTGTTAATTGTATAATAAATAAAAGAAAACAAATAGATTACAAAAAGATTAGAAAAGCTAGTGTTAGTTTTTTTTTAAAGAAAACAAGCAGTTACTAAATGAATAGAGTGCAAGAGAGTACATTTGGACTTATATCGGTAGAAAATGTGTTTAATATGTATTTTTACTATATAATAATGTTTAAGAATAACTGACCACTGGTGTGAGAGGAGCCTGGGCATCACTGCAGCATGTTAGTGGATAATACCAATAAAAATCTTGCAATGCTGAAAAATACGTCTGGTCATTTATTTTAAATCCTCTAAGCAGAACGACAGTCAGCAGAAGTGATAGAAAACTGTTTATTACATTTGAAATATGGACATTTTTCTGACAAAAACGCATGGATTCGCTACAGGAGGCCTTTATTCATGCCCCGGAGCCGTGTGAGGCACGTTTTATTTAATGGATGCGTGCACTTTATTTAACGTGTTTTGGACTGTTGAACAGAAACACCCGCCCACTACAAGGATAGAGCTTAGAAGTGCCAGGACAATTTTTAATACAACTCCAGTTGGATTCGTCTGAAAGAAGAAAGTCATATACACCTAGGATGGCTTGAGGGTGAGTAAAACATGGGTTAATTTTCATTTTTGTGCGAACTAACCCTTTAATGTGATAGTTTCGTCATGGCGGCCGTAAATATTTGATATGGATCCGTCACTAATTTAGGTGCACCTATGTGTCCTACAAAGAATAGAAGGATGTGTTCATCATTTAACGCCAAACGGTTATGATGAGGTGAGCGCCGCGCCTCTCGTTTCTCATGCCCACGTCGTGGTCTGCTGGACAGCGATCAAACAAATTATGCTGTCTATGTACTCTATTAACTTCTAGGCTACTAAACATTTACTATACATATATAATAAATAGATTTTTAATTAATTGTAGATGGAGGTTTTAGTCACGGGTTAGACATGTTTGTGTGCATTTTGTTTTGTGATTTCACCGAAGAGTCTCTGCAGCGTTGCGATAGATTATAGAGTATTTTTTTTGTCTTTATCACTCAATCAATTTAATTAAAAAGTTTTAATTGTAATTTAAAAAGTTTTAATAAGACTTTTTATTTGCAATCTTTTATTTTTTAATTAGCTTGCAAATTCTTAGCAAATTGCAAATTTATAGTTAAAAAACAATCACAGACTTTTGAGAATCAGCAAAGTAAATGAGCTCATTACACTAATAATATTTAATTTGTTGTGTCATAGATTAAATAATTTAGGTTAGTTTTTACATGATTTATTCAGGTATATTCCATTTAAAAAGCAAGACTTAAAAACTATTTAAAAATATTATGTGTAATATTGTTACCATAATTTTTTTAAGTAGATAGCTCATACCATTTTTTTACAGTGTGTGTTTTTCACGCTCTTTAATGTGGCGTGACAGATCAGTGTATTCACCTCAGTTAAATCTGCATGTGAATCAATCATCTTGAGCTCATTACACTAATAATATTTAATTTGTTGTGTCATAGATTAAATAATTTAGGTTAGTTTTTACATGATTTATTCAGGTATATTCCATTTAAAAAGCAAGACTTAAAAACTATTTAAAAATATTATGTGTAATATTGTTACCATAATTTTTTAAAGTAGATAGCTCATACCATTTTTTTACAGTGTGTGTTTTTCACGCTCTTTAATGTGGCGTGACAGATCACTGTATTCACCTCAGTTAAATCTGCATGTGAATCAATCATCTTTTCGATTATATAGAGACATTTGTTTCATTAAATGAAACCGTTTTTTTTTTTTTTTTGGTGAAAAGCACTAAGCTTATTGCTATTATTGGGGGGCAGGCGCACTACAAATAGTAAATGCAATCGAAGACGTGAAATTTCCAAGCATACTGTCCCTGCTACGAGCATATGACACATGCTATGATTTCTACTAATAATCCAACATTCAAATCTGTTGACAGGCCACCAGAATTTCCCCGGGTGCTTCCAGTCTGGGACATTTGCATGCGCAATACTCTCAAAAGTAGTATAACTTTAATCTCTAAGTGCTACGACTTAATTCTTGTAATTTTTCCTTTACTCTCAAAATATTTAGACTTTATTCGCATGTTGCTACAACTTTATTCTCATATTTTTTTTCCTCAAAATATTGTCTTAGATTTTTTATTTATTTATTTTATTTTTATTTTTTGTGGCACTAAAACGCCATCATTCTCAAAATATTATGCCTTTAATCTCATATTGCTACGAATTTGGTAACTGCAGAATGTTAGTCTGGTAGGCTACATTTGCTGTTTAGTCATGGCCAATAAAGCATCATGTTTTATAATATTTTGGCCAAATGAAAGGAAAACTATCAACGGCTTAAAGAAATTCAAGTATTTTTTCCCCAAGTTATACTAAAATGTTTGCTGCAATGTTAAAAAATATGCTACTATTAAAAAAAAAAGATAAGTCACACATACGTCACATTTTGTATTTCGAAATCATTTTAACACTATAAACAGCTATAGGCAATATTTCCCCTCACTACTCAAATTGTCTAAAGTTAACAGTATTCAGGCTATATATTTAATAAATTCAGGCTCTATATTTAAGAAAACTACAGCGTCAATTTAATAATTTAATAATAATAATAATAATATAATAATCTTTATTTTCTAATGCCTTTAAATGTCACATCTCAAAGCGCTTTACATAAATAAATCATCAAAATGCACCATTAAGGATTATAAAATAAGCAAAAAGAGGAGAAATACTCAAAACACTTGAAAATAAAATAATATGGAAATAATAAAATAATTTACAACCAACAGAAATATAAAAAATTATTCAGAGCAACATATCGACCATGATCCTCACAAAAATCCTAAAAAAAATTTCATTACAGTCACAGTTTTAGAAAGGAATTGTTTATTTATTTGGTATGAAATATTGACTTAAAATGAAATATTAAATATTGATTTAAGAGTTTTGGGAGTTCTAAAATAGGGTTTTAATTCTGACATGATAAACTTGGACGAGCGCGCCAGCGAATTCACTTGGATTATTTTCTTATAACAGCATAAGAACTTAAATAGTTGTTTTTGATCACAATAGTAGAACAACATTCATATCTACTTTTGTATATTAGGCATCTTAAAAAGTGGAATTGAAATAAATAGTCAAATCGAAAACAAAATGTAAAACTTTATGCAAATATGTATGAATGACCACTTATCACTCAAATCGTTGTTTTTAGTTAACTTTTATTAAGACTAATTAAATCAGCGTGCTGACTTGACTAGCTATATATAGTAGACTACATATCGCCAATGCCTGCGGAAAGCGCAATAAAGTGTGTGTTTACAAATAATGAGACCGAAAATGGGTTTTCCATGTCCTTTTTACTAAATATCTGTGTGAATTATATTTTAAAGTGATATTCTAATATAAATAGGCTATTTTATGTATTAAACTATCAGACATGATCAGAAAACGAATTCCTGATTAGAGATCTCTAAAATGCAGCTACTGTATATTGAACATGGCACCTGATGACTAATTTACAAATTTTTGTTCCCTTTCATTTTGCTTTATTTGATGTTTGATTCATCGCGGGTTCCCTCTTACGTCATACTTCAGGGTTCCCATAGGCATTTATGCACATGCGTACTCTTCAAAAACGGCGCTTATTGAAGACACGCAAAAATACATAGATTAAAATGCATTTATATTTACATAGAATGGAAGATATAGATTGTATTGCATGTTAGCTTGCTTATTGTGCCCAAGAGCATAATTCATATAAGCCCACATGTCTTACTAACAAGAAACTATGCTTCTAACCGCAGGTCGAGAGCTGTAGTTGTAACCATGTAAGTTTGCGACGCTGTTTGCGAATGTTCGTTTGAACTATGGTTTCGAGAAACACCGAATCATTGAACTATGTTGGTAACAATGGAATTTGCGACCATAGTTGGCTAACGATGCTTTTGGGAAACGCACCCCAGAGCTGGCCGTGGTGTTTAACTACAGAATGTTGTTCCTTGCGCCACCTGGTGGATATTGTGTGAAGCACAACAATGTTTTAAAGAAATCTGAAAAAGCGCCTGCAGGGAGCTCCGTGATAACACGTGGCGAATTGCAGGCTGCCACGTGAAAAAAGGCTCATTTTCAGTGGCCAGATCTGTACACAGTATGCAATAGTTGTGTGTGTACACACGATAGAGCTTGGTGCAGGACTGTTTCCTTAATCCCGTTCCCGCTGAATTTTTGACCATTACTGCCAGAGATCTCGTTTGATGTGATTCTCTTGTAACATACACAGCCTGTGGTGATCGCTACAAGTATTTTTTTTTACCTCAAAAGTTAATTGTGACTTTATTTCTCACAGTATATATGACTTTCTGTAAGAATTTTTCTTTAAAATTTTTTAATTAAATTTACAATTTTCGGAAATATTAGATTTAGGGAAGGTGTTAAGGGATGTAAGTATAACTATAACGTATAAAAAGGTAACTTACAAATACATGTATGATATAAAGCATTTGTAAATATTTCACATTTCTATAGCTGTAAATGCATAATATTGTTTGTGTTTTAGATGCTGTCAGTACATGCATATTGTATGTTTCAGCCTCTACCAAAACATTAAAAAATATGTTTTTGTACCTGTAAATTTCACATATGAAATGAAATACATATGAAGTGCTAGTAATGTGCCTAAAAATAAAATGCCTCAAATTAAAAGCACAAACTTTTGGTTTAATTTGGCAAAGCAGGTAAAACCATAAAACTATCTTTTGCAACTGAAGAGAATAGAGAGAAAGAAAAAAAGTGCAAGAGTGTCTTTTAAACCTTCTTTAAGTAGCATAAAGGACCAATCTCCTCAAAAAATAAAACATGAAAAACCTAGAAAATAATGTTTTTACTAGGAGAGAGAGAGAGAGAGAGAGTCAGTGAGCCTTGGCTTTCATTTCCACACTTCTGGAGCTCTAGATTATTTCACACAGCCAGGACTAAACACACACACACACACACACACACACAGAGCTACACAAGACAGAGACACTGTTCATCGCCAGGGTTAGCAGATCATAAAGCAAAAACATGGTTGCTACAAACTAAGCACAGTTGGTTGTTCCACGTGACTGTCAGGGGTCAGATTTACACAGGTGAGCGGTAAAACATACCGTTGAGTTTTATTTAGCTTGACCTACTTTCCCTTTTAAACCCTTAAACATTTTTTCTGGCTCTAGCCTTTGCTCCATGTTTTTCTCTAATCTGGACCTTTTTTTTAAACATTTTATTCTGTTAGAGTCCATTTCATCTAAATAGCAAATTGCTTTGGGTTTGAGTGAACACACGTCTTTGTAACTCACTTTCTCTCTTTCTCCTATAGGCTGTAGCTGTTAATAGGCAATAATGCGTGAATAGTGTGGTTTAAGGGAGCGTGGCCCGGGACTGCAGCTCTATTAGCTGGATTAGAGCAGTAAACGGAGGACAGGAGTGGTCGCCCACTCCGATGTTGATGTCTGCAGAGACAGGCAGTAATAAGAGATAAAGACCTGGCTATGGATCGTAGGATTCACTGGGAAACGTGCTAACTTCTGCATTAGCTAGGTGCCTGTTTAAAATGGACTGAGTGTCTGTTGTGTAAATGGCTTCGACTTCAGTGTTTTAAATGGGCAATGTCAGTTCACTGAATTGCAAATCTGTCTGCTTTAAGTGGACTAGATTTCTGATATGTATGAGATGTTTGATGGAGTTAGCGGTTTTAAAAGCATTTGTGTGGCAACGTTTGGTGACTCATTACATGTCAAGAGAAAGATTGGGACTGACATATTGGTGTATACTATAGTAATTGGTGTGGAAGACAAAATCACACACTCACTATCTCATTCCTGCGCCTTTTCCAAATGTAAAAGAGAGATTGGCAGCTATAATGTAGGCAATCAAATACCAGCTGTTTTTAAATGTTAAAATCTTTCCAAATTTAAATTTTTGCTCCACACTACGAGATTCAGCATGCCTAACCACATACAATAACATTAAATATATCAATATGAGTACACAGAGAGTGAATGATAGAAGGGAACAGAAAGACAAATAAAGCTCCATCACTGACATTAGCTTTGACTTTCAAACTCTTTTTTTTCATGTCAGCGACTGTGTGAAATTATGATCCACCGCACACTGAAATCCCTCAGCCCTGGTAAACAATTCATAAACACCAACCATTCGCCAAAAATGCGTCGCAGTTTTGATTGCACTTCGATCTGGACATTTGTGTCAGCCGAAGCAATTACTATGTCAGACTGATATGAACAGAAACAGGCCACTCTGAGACGAGAACACCTACTGACAGCCCCATTAACGCCATGCTAATGTCAGCGCTTTGCTAAACCCATGTATGCATATGACTCAAAAGCTAGAAAATGCTCAAGCCAGTTAGACAGTAATGGATGCACAGGTTTCCAGATTCCCCTTTCTAAGAACATTTCAGACTGGAGAGTTCATACTTTTTAGAAAATGGCCAGGCCATTAGATGGAATTAGATAGTGAATGTGGTACGTATACATCACCGCTAGCTGACGGCTGCGACTACGCTCTTATGAACTCACATTCAGCCAATTTACTTTGGTTTTCTGTGCCATAAATGTGACGGACTGCATGATATATGATATCTATGTAGAAAGCTGTTTTTGTTTCACGCGCAGGAGCGGTAAGATGAACCTTCCCCTGATGCATGTGCGGAGCTGCTGTGAAGGCTGTGAAGGTTGAATATGAGGGAAGCGTACAGCGTCTGAATTTCCCACGAAACACAGACACCCATTTCCGCTGCTCTCTAAAAGCTTGACTTCTCTCTCTCTGCGAAGCACCTTGAGTGAAAGACTGTCTGGAGGATGGGGAGAAGAGTGAAGGTTTCGGTCCGTGTGATTGGCACGGCCTGACATTACAGAATGAGTCCAGGGGTTTGGAGGGTTGCTGCTCTGTCTGCCACTCGTCAGTTTGGATCGCTAACCCACCAGGCCTCAGCGTGCATGCTGGGTAATGAGCGATAACTAACTTTAGCGCACCCCCCTCCGTGAGCAATGCCTGTTTCTCGTGGTGGAAGCCCCGAGTCGACGTGCATCAAACCATCGCAACGTTTTCTGAAGGCTTCTGCTTAAATGTTTGAAATGGGTTTTG
>NW_015649582.1:16999-20312 GCF_001515625.1 Sinocyclocheilus rhinocerous | reverse complement strand
CCCCTGACTGAGCCTGGTTTCTCCCAAGGTTTTTTCTCCATTCTGTCACCGATGGAGTTTTGGTTCCTTGCCGCTGTCGCCTCTGGCTTGCTTAGTTGGGGACACTTCATTTCCGGCGATATCGTTGACTTGATTGCAAAGATACTATTTAAACTGAACTGAGCTGAATGAAGACATCACTGAATTCAATGATGAACTGTCTTTAACTGGAAAATTAGTGTTTACTATTGTCATTTTGCATTATTGACACACTATTTTCCTAATTAATGCTGTTCAGTTGCTTTGACACAATCTGTATTGTTAAAAGCGCTATATAAATAAAGGTGACTTGACTTGACATATTGGTGTATACTATAGTAATTGGTGTGGAAGACAAAATCACACACTCACTACCTCATTCTTGCTCTTTTTCCAAATGTAAAAGAGAGATTTGGCAGCTATAATATAGGCATTCAAATACCAGCTGTTTTTAAATGTTAAAATCTTTCCAAATTTAAATTTTTGCTCCACACTACGAGATTCAGCATGCCTAACCACATACAATAACATTAAATATATCAATATGAGTACACAGAGAGTGAATGATAGAAGGGAACAGAAAGACAAATAAAGCTCCATCACTGACATTAGCTTTGACTTTCAAACTCTTTTTTTTCATGTCAGCGACTGTGTGAAATTATGATCCACCGCACACTGAAATCCCTCAGCCCTGGTAAACAATTCATAAACACCAACCATTCGCCAAAAATGCGTCGCAGTTTTGATTGCACTTCGATCTGGACATTTGTGTCAGCCGAAGCAATTACTATGTCAGACTGATATGAACAGAAACAGGCCACTCTGAGACGAGAACACCTACTGACAGCCCCATTAACGCCATGCTAATGTCAGCGCTTTGCTAAACCCATGTATGCATATGACTCAAAAGCTAGAAAATGCTCAAGCCAGTTAGACAGTAATGGATGCACAGGTTTCCAGATTCCCCTTTCTAAGAACATTTCAGACTGGAGTGTTCATACTTTTTAGAAAATGGCCAGGCCATTAGATGGCATTAGATAGTGAATGTGGTACGTATACATCACCGCTAGCTGACGGCTGCGACTACGCTCTTATGAACTCACATTCAGCCAATTTACTTTGGTTTTCTGTGCCATAAATGTGACGGACTGCATGATATATGATATCTATGTAGAAAGCTGTTTTTGTTTCACGCGCAGGAGCGGTAAGATGAACCTTCCCCTGATGCATGTGCGGAGCTGCTGTGAAGGCTGTGAAGGTTGAATATGAGGGAAGCGTACAGCGTCTGAATTTCCCACGAAACACAGACACCCATTTCCGCTGCTCTCTAAAAGCTAGACTTCTCTCTCTCTGCGAAGCACCTTGAGTGAAAGACTGTCTGGAGGATGGGGAGAAGAGTGAAGGTTTCGGTCCGTGTGATTGGCACGGCCTGACATTACAGAATGAGTCCAGAGGTTTGGAGGGTTGCTGCTCTGTCTGCCACTCGTCAGTTTGCATCGCTAACCCACCAGGCCTCAGCGTGCATGCTGGGTAATGAGCGATAACTAACTTTAGCGCACCCCCCTCCGTGAGCAATGCCTGTTTCTCGTGGTGGAAGCCCCGAGTCGACGTGCATCAAACCATCGCAACGTTTTCTGAAGGCTTCTGCTTAAATGTTTGAAATGGGTTTTGTAGATGATATATGAATTTCTCTGCAAAACTGAAAAAGAAATTGAATGTGATCGGCACCGTTAGCATAGCGGGCAGCTTGCCGACATATGATGCTGTTGCGTTACGGGCGTCCCGAGTTCAAATCCCGGCTTGAGGACCTTTCCTGATCCCACCCCCCTCTCTCTCTCTCTCCCACTTCATTTCTCCCCTATACTGTCCTATCGCCAAAAAATATATATATATATATTTTTTTTTAAAGAAAGAAATTGAATGTGTTAGAGTGGATCATGAAGGAAATGCATAATCACACATGTTCCTGCTTCACTAGAATTTAAAGTCATTAAGAAGTTGTTGACGAATGTCCAGAATCTAGAGACACAGTAGCGACTGTAAAGAATCTGAGATTACATTAAACATTTTAGGTCACTTGAGATGACTAGATTATTTCTATTCATCAGATTTGATAATAATAGTAAGGATTGAGCTGGTGTGTCGATGCCTTTGACTGACCCTGTATCTTTTTAGCCTTCGGTTTGTTTCCTAGCAAGCAGTAAATGGATTTGTACTGTGTTACCGTTCAGATCTTACAGCTTTGTCAAGTGATGTAACTCCTGTCTTCTCAGTCCAATGCGAGGTGATGATTTCTTTCTGTTTTAACTTTCTGTCAATTAGGATCAGCAGAGGAGAGAGAAAAGGTTGAAGAGACTCTTCAGAAACACACAGCGCTTGACTCCAGTGCTGCCTCATACTGTGAGTTGTCAATACAATTAAAGGGCCGTACGAACCCCAGGAGACGAGCCGCTCCGACAGCCGTCAGACCTCGTCCCCACTGAGAGCTGACCAGAGCCTGGGCTCTCTGGAGGAGAGCCTCGCTCAGCAGTCAGAGGGCTGGACACACCAATCATTCTTTACTACTGTTATAACATGTAAAAAACAGTCTATTAACAAGAGCCCTATTCAGACGGTAATTGCTTCTCATGTGGACATCTGTAAAAAAATTCCCATGGCACCTCAGCGCTGAAACACATGGATTTGTTCGGATGGTGATTTATTCACAGTGGAGAATAGGCACACTATAGTTTTCTGTCTCACAAAATGATGGATGTCATTAAAATGTGGAGATAAGTGCAGAAATAAGTTAATGCATCCTCTTATTTACATGAGGTAAACATAAAGCTGCTTGGTTTATATTTTTATGTATATAACTGTACAATTTTTAATTGTATAATTGTACCATTTCACGTTTATGTGCTTTTCCTCTCTTTTTTTTTCCTGTGGTGGAGCAGTTATGAAATATTGTTCTTGTATACTTTCCAGCATTTCAGTAATAAATATGCAAGCAAATTAAAGCGAAGTGCAACAGTTACCATACAGTGTTCGGCAGTGGTCAAAAATGATTTAATTCAATTCAAGTTTATTTGTATAGCGCTTTTCACGATACAAATCGTTGCAAAGCAACTTTACAGCAAATTGAGTTTCTACAATATTTAGTGGTAGCTTATCAGTGGTGACTGTCAGTCAATGTACATATGGCAGAAATGTACGAAAAATCAATTAAAGACTTAATCAATTAAAGGCGTAATCAAACAGATGATGAACATTATTAACAGCAATTATTATATGATGCAATCAAACGTATAGCAAA
>NW_015649582.1:4559-10751 GCF_001515625.1 Sinocyclocheilus rhinocerous | reverse complement strand
AAAAAAAACTTCAAATACAGAAATGAAAAATAGTCCATCATTTGCAAAAAAAAAACCTTGGTAAATTTAATTTGTGATTGAATTATTGCCTTAAACCATAATTGTATGATCAACACGACCGATACAACCGAATGACAAGAAGTCTTTCTAACAATGGTGTCTTGAATATTTATTGGTATCTCCAGAGCTCTGCTGTCTATGTGTTGACTGCTCTGCCCCTCACTGCCAAAAGACTGTCAGTCCAGTCTAGTGATTACCTCAGGCCCCTGTTTATGCAGGCATAAAGGGACTTTTCTAAGGCTGAGTGGACACACATCTTTTTTCAAAAGCTGGCTTGTCCAGACTTCTCTTGCCAGAAATTGTCTTGTGGGATCTGCTTGTTGATGTGTATGGGAGCGTGATGGAAGATCCATGAATGGAAGTCTTGGCTTGGAATGGCCCTGCTCTTCTGGTTCCAGGTCCCATTTTTATTTTCCTAATGAAAAATCCTGTAAGGCCTGATTTATTATCAGCGAGCAATGAAATGGACTATGTTTGTTAAGATTTGCATGGTTCTCCCGATCCTCTTACAGCTCATGTGTGATTTCAACCGGTTTTTGACTTGTTTAACAAGTTTCTTTCTTTCTTTAAATACACAAGATGTCCCACAATAGAGGCACATGGTCAAGTCAAGTCAAGTCACCTTTATTTATATAGCGCTTTTAACAATACAGATTGTGTCAAAGCAACTGAACAGCATTAATTAGGAAAATAGTGTGTCAATAATGCAAAATGACAATAGTAAACACTAATTTTCCAGTTAAAGACAGTTCATCATTGAATTCAGTGATGTCTTCATTCAGCTCAGTTCAGTTTAAATAGTATCTTTGCAATCATTTGCAATCAAGTCAACAATATCGCTGGAAATGAAGTGTCCCCAACTAAGCAAGCCAGAGGCGACAGCGGCAAGGAACCAAAACTCCATCGGTGACAGAATGGAGAAAAAACCTTGGGAGAAACCAGGCTCAGTCGGGGGGCCAGTTCTCCTCTGGCCAGACCAAACCAGCAGTTCAATTTCAGGCTGCAGCAAAGTCACATTGTGCAGAAGACTCATCTGGTTCCTGTGGTCTTGTCCCGGTGGTCGTCTGAGACAAGGTCTTTACAGGGGAATAACATCTGTATCTGGTGTTCATCTAGTTGTCCTGGTCTCCGCTGTCTTTCAGGGCTGTAGAGGTCCTCTCTAGGTGCTGATCCACCATCTGGTCTGAATACGTACTGGATCCGGGTGACTGCAGTGACCATCTGATCTGGATACAGACTGGATCTGGTGGGTTGTTTCAGGGTTGGCATCATCTGAGGTCCTCTGAGGGGTTGGCATCATCTCTTCTCAGGTGTTCTGGATCCAGACTGAAGCTTGTGTAAATCCTAGTTACCACGGGATGTCAATCCTGTGGCAAAAACAGAGAAACAAATAGGGACATAATTAGCGTAGCTGCTGTTCCAACCAAGCAAAATTTATTTGTTTAACCCAAACTAAAGAATAATAATGTGCATTTGATCAGATATAACTGCAGTACAAGATTATGATATGCATTATTTGAATGCTTGGCCAAAGAGATGTGTCTTTAATCTAGATTTAAACAGAGAGAGTGTGTCTGAACCCCGAACGTTATCAGGAAGGCTATTCCAGAGTTTGGGAGCCAAATGCGAAAAAGCTCTACCTCCTTTAGTGGACTTTGCTATCCTAGGTACTACCAAAAGTCCAGAGTTTTGCGACCTTAGGGAGCGTGATGGATTGTAGCGTGGTAGAAGACTAGTTAGGTACGCAGGAGCTAGCCCATTAAGGGCCTTATAGGCAAGTAATAATATTTTGTAACTGATACGGAACTTAATAGGTAGCCAGTGCAGAGACTGTAAAATTGGGGTAATATGATCATATTTTCTTGACCTGGTAAGGACTCTAGCCGCTGCATTTTGGACTACCTGTAGCTTGTTTATTGAGGATGCAGGACAACCACCTAGCAGTGCATTACAATAGTCCAGTCTAGAGGTCATGAATGCATGAACTAGCTTTTCTGCATCAGAAACAGGTAACATATTTCGTAGTTTGGCAATGTTTCTAAGATGGAAGAATGCTGTTTTTGTAACATGGGAAATATGATTTTCAAAAGACAAGTTGCTATCTAATATAACACCCAGATTTTTGACTGTAGAGGAAGTAACTGTACATCCGTCTAGTTGCAAATTGTAATCCACGAGATTCTGTGTACTGTCTTTTGGTCCAATAAGTAATATCTCTGTCTTATCCGAGTTTAATAGGAGAAAATTATTGGTCATCCAATCTTTTACATTTTTAACACATTCTGTTAGCTTAGATAATTTAGAAGTTTCATCTGGTCTTGTTGAGATATATAGTTGAGTATCATCTGCATAACAGTGGAAGCTAATCCCGTATTTTCTAATAATATTACCAAGGGGCAACATGTATATCGAAAATAGCAGAGGACCTAGGACAGATCCTTGTGGCACTCCATATTTTACTGGTGATAATTGAGATGACTCCCCATTTAAATGAACAAAGTGGTAGCGATCGGACAGGTAGGATCTAAACCATCTTAAAGCCTGCCCTTGAATACCTGTATAGTTTTGTAATCGATCTATGAGTATGTCATGATCTATAGTGTCGAACGCAGCACTAAGATCAAGTAAAACTAGCAATGAGATACAGCCTTGGTCTGACGCAAGAAGCAAGTCATTTGTAATTTTAACAAGTGCAGTTTCTGTGCTATGGTGGGGCCTGAAACCTGACTGAAATTCTTCATAGAGATCATTTTTTTGCAGGAAGGAGCGCAATTGAGCGGACACAACTTTTTCTAAAATTTTAGACATAAAAGGAAGATTTGAGATGGGTCTGTAATTTGCCAGTTCACTAGGATCTAGTTGTGGTTTCTTAATAAGAGGCTTAATAACCGCCAGCTTGAATGGTTTTGGGACGTGACCTAAAGACAACGACGAGTTAATAATATTGAGAAGCGGTTCTTCTGCTACAGGTAACAACTCTTTCAGTAATTTAGTGGGTACAGGATCTAACAGGTATGTTGTTGGTTTAGATGCAGTGATATGTTTATTTAGCTCTTCCTGTCCTATAATTGTAAAGCACTGTAGTTTATCTTTTGGTGCGATGAATGGAGCTGAAGTATTATACGCTGTAGAATCTATATTTGTTATTGTATTTCTGATGTTATCTATTTTATCAGTGAAGAAATTCATAAAGTCATTACTATTAAACTGTGAGGGAATATTTAGATCGGGTGGTGTCTGGTTATTTGTTAATCTAGCCACTGTGCTAAATAAAAACCTTGGATTGTTTTGGTTATTTTCTATGAGTTTGTGGATATGCTCGGCCCTGGCAGCTTTTAGAGCCTGTCTATAGCTGGACATACTGTTTTTCCACGCAATTCTAAAAACTTCCAAGTTAGTTTTTCTCCATTTGCGCTCAAGACTACGAGTTTTTTTCTTGAGGGAATGGGTATTGCTGTTGTACCATAGCGCAATAAGTTTTTCTCTAACCTTTTTCAATTTGATGGAGGCAATCAATTTAAACAGTGAATGTTGAGTCAATTTCTTCTTCTAAACTCAGAGATGTGAATTCGGACAGCAATTAAATTACCACACGACCATGTTGTTCGTCAAAAAACAGTAGTTAATTGGGCCGGGTTTCTTATGTGGGTGGTGGGAGAAAAACACTGACATTCTGGATTCAGATGGTAATAAAATCACTGACTAATCCCTGTAAATGTTGAAAATAGTCAGAATCTGACTTAGGATCAGGTTTCTTTTCACACACTGATCACAGGAAGTTCTTGTCTTGTATAATTATAACGTGACCTCAGGTTGTCCCACGACAATGTCCCTGACTCTGGACATTGGCGCGTCCTTTGACACATGATGTCTCTGAGACTTTGCTGTCATTCCTGTTCCTATCTGGAGTGATGACTGGAGTCATCCTACATGAGCCAGTCCGACTGCATCCAAGCGTCCTAATGGCTTTTTTATGTAGCCGCATGTCCTTCCTGAGTTACGTTCTCTGTTTCCTGCTCTCAGACTGACGCTGTCAAATGTGACCCGTCTCCGGTTGTGCTGTTTGTGGCTGCTGTCTGATTTTGCTTCATTTCCATGGCCTGATCGAAGCATGTGGTGTTTGACTATATGAGAGACGTTGCACTTGCTGGACATTTCATTTGTATTAAATGAAATCTCATGGAAAAAAGAGGAACCGCATCTTCGTCACATCTCATTTACTGAATGTGTTTCATGTTCTCCTATTTAGTGAGATGGCCACGGTTAAACAGGATCCATTTACACCTTGATCAATTTTTGCGCAGACATTTTTCAGCCGAGGAACGTGTGCATCTGGCCCTGCGAGGCAAGGGGCTTATTTTCTAATAAAATCCCTGTGAGGGGTTTCAGCATCCATTGAGCTGAAAACAAGGAACTACATCAACTGCCCACAAAAACAATTTTGAGCCATTAACATTTAAAAGGCTTTCACGATTGATTGGCCATTTCTAAATGGTGAATTTAGCACACAAGTGATTCATCTCAGCTGTGCTGTGTGACAGTGTGAGATCAGGTCTGAACATCACCTGCTCCACACACACACTACAGCCAGCCACTGAGTATTATTTAATGCTCTGATCTGCATGAGTTGGTTTTAATATGAAATCAACATGTGCAAAAATTTATGTCATTTGGAAAACAGCAGACGTATTTAAAGATGATATTGCTGTAGTAGTTTGGGTAATTATGTCTTTCAGCATAAAAAAACAAATAAGTTGTAAGACGTACCAATATGTAGGCCATGTTTAATTTTCATAGAAAAGCACATTGAAATAGTTTTTGGACATACAGTTACTGACTGTATGATTTTATGCCATAGAATTAAATTATTGCTTGTTTTGCAAGCTTGATCTTGTGAGATCATGTTATTTTTTTCATACTTAATCTTTTATTGACTGCAGTTTCAGTGTTGACATGGTCATTTTGTGTGTTCTGTGTGTGCAGTTATTCTTTCTTGACACACGCACATCTCTAACCCTCTAGAGTCTGGAATGGTGATGTCTTGTTCTCTCTGTCTTTATCTCTCCTGAGGATGGACACAAACGAGGCCTTTCCAGGCTCAGTGGTGTGTCAGTGTCCTCTCAAAATGGCTCCATTAGAGTCCTGCTCTGAGACAGACATTCCCTCCTTCAGCCCAACAAAGAGACATTTGATCTCCTCCCCATAAATCCCAGCTATCGATTTCTGCTTTTCATTAGGTGGAAGCGACAATGACGGTTGCTTGTGGTCTGGGTTCATTGTCTCTTTCAAACTGCCACTGAACTGGAGGAGTGAAAGATACAAATTCACATTAAACACAAGACATGGACTGAGCTCTTAAATACTGTTCATCCACAGTTCATTATTCTGAAACTGCTGAAAACAGCCTGTGATATCAGAATGATGATGGGAAATATTTAATCTAGATGATAAGTAGGTGTGATTTACATTAAATATACCAGAAGGGGTAAACTGGAACATGATAACGTTATATATTGTGTGTGTGTGGGGGGGTGGGGGGTCTGCACTGCGTTCCTTGTGTGTGTGAGCGCACTTGGCAATAAAAGCGCTTTCTCATTCTGATTTACTGAAGGTGAGCGACAGAGAGAAAGATGGAAGGAAAGAACACTTGAAGAGAATCAGAAACAGAAATATGAGGTTTGTCATCTTTGTTTGATGACCTCGCTCTAAGCCAATGAGACACGGTTCATTCTGTCCCAGCAGCTAAACGCATACCTGGAAATTATGAGATACTCGCAGTTTAAAAGCACTTGAGTGACATGTACAGGAGTCTTCATACAGACAAACGCTGTTTATCAGTGTAGATGCAGCCTCACAAATGACCTAGAGAAGAACCTCCTCTTGCTATCAGAACTAAAAGAGAACGATTTTTCACAAGTTCATTTGCTTTTCCTATAGAATCTTTCCACACTCATTCCTCTTTGATGTCATCATCATAGGCTTTTCAAGCAATACATTTAATTTCCAGACTTGAAAGAAAAATGATTTGCGATGTTCACACAGGTGAGTGTTTATTATAACATGTTTTAAATGTTTTGCAAACCTTAAAGGGGTCATATGATGCGATTTCAAGTTTTCCTTTCTCTTTGGAGT
>NW_015649582.1:0-4349 GCF_001515625.1 Sinocyclocheilus rhinocerous | reverse complement strand
GACAAAAAATAATGTACAGTATATAAAAAATAATGTGTTTTTTGAACATTAAAGCATGTCAGCATATTCTGTTACACCAAATACACAAAATAATGATCTTTAAAAAAGCATCATATGACCCCTTTAAAAGATGAATACACAGATGAATAATGAGCTGTTGACAAACCAGGAAAGCTAACGAGGATGCAGATGTCGCCCACTGAGTGTCTTTTAATAACAGCTATTCAGATGCAGTATAATCTAACGCTGTACAAACAGGATTCAATAACCTTCAGCGTGACTCTTAATATCACAAAGTCTCTGTTGCAGAACTGATTAAATACATTTGGCTGTATTCTGGAAGTAAGATGGCACAGTGTTTCTTCACTCGGATGGTCTCTCTTTGCTGCAGGAGCTGACAGGTGGCATATCCGGATGAAGGTAAATAGGGGTCCTGAGAGAGGAGAGGTGTGGATGACCCTCCGGCTGCCTGACTGGATTACGCCGCTCTGTAATTCCATTAGGGCAGCGCTACAGTCAACACAGTCGCCTCCTTCAGGGTCCTCATAATCAGAACAGATGGTTTCATTCTAGGAGGCCCCACACTTTGAGCCCACGCTGTTTGCGATATGAATCTGTCAAAATCATCGGCGTATGACAGTACAAGCGGCCAGCAGAGTGTGCCATGGATCTGAAGGGTCGAGCTGATGTGTATGAAAAGCTTAAACTGGTGAGTAAATAGAAATATGCTGGTGGTCCAATGTTCCCTAAAATGAAAAATCATCCAATACAGCTGAATTTTGTGGCTCAACTGACCTGCATCAGAGATATATTTCATGAAATGAAAAATGTGGTGTTTAATTTCCAAGTAGCCAATTTGGATTTTGTTTTAAAGGGACTTTTATGAGTGGTTCAGGACCCAGCATTTCTCATCCTCTCTGACTCCCATTGCCCACAACAATATTCAAGGCCCCATGACTTTTCCAGAGGTGCATCATTTGCTGGATAAAGATTAAAAATAAAGATTTATAAAAATATTTACATGATTTAATTAATTTACCTGACTTCATATAATTCACATGACTTCCAAGTGTACAAACCCACTTTAAGGCTTCCTCATATGTCAGGTTTTAATGGTTTTCAAAGACAAAACAGTTTTTGAGGGAGTGAATTAAAATAAGAAATGTTTTGATTTTTAGTGGTATTGGCTTATTTTAATAGTTGTTTGTTCTTACACTAACAGCACAGGAAGGAAACACTCAATGAGATGCAGTGTGAGATGTGTATCTGAGAGAAGAGTCCGTCTGTGGAGTTCATGTGTGCAATAGCAGCACTGAGCTCTATTCACAACTGAATTTGTCTTTTAAATTCCAATTCAGTTGTTGAATTTGAATTCAAGTGCAAGCAATAAGCAGAATTGAATGGAAGAAAGTAGAAAGTAGAATTCAGATCAATTGAAAGCTTGGGACACATTTGTAGGGGAAGTCGTGGCCTAATGGTTACAGAGTCGGACTCATAACCCAAAGGTTGCGGGTTCGAGTCTCATACCGGCAGGGATTGTAGGTGGGGGGAGTGAATGTACAGCGCTCTCTCCCACCTTCAATACCACGACTGAGGTGCCCTTGAGCAAGGCACCGAACCCCCAACTGCTCCCCGGTTGCCGCAGCATAAATGGCTGCCCACTGCTACAGGTGTGTGTTCACGGTTTGTGTGTGTTCACTGCTGTGTGTGTGCACTTTGGATGGGTAAATGCAGAGCACTAATTCCGAGTATGGGTCACCATACTTGGCCACATGTCACTTCACTTCACTTCACTAATGTTTAAATAAAAAAACCTTGTTTGGAAATTTTGAAGAAAAAAAAGAGTTTGTAGATAGATAGATAGATAGATAGATAGATCCCCTTTATAGCACAGCCACTACATTTATTAAAACTAAAGAAACTAAAAAAAGAGTTCGTAGATAGATAGATAGATAGATAGATCCCCTTTATAGCACAGCCACTACATTTATTAAAACTAAAGAAGAAAGCCATCTAGATGAACTCCCTGATGCACCTGACTAATCGGAAAATAATGAAATGTAGTGTAATGAAGTAGATTATCATATGTAAGTTTTTTTTTTCAGGTGACATCTAAGTGTCTTTACAGTGAACAAACGCATTAATTCAAACCCTGTTGGATCCGTCCAATCTGTTCTGTCTGTCCCAGAGAGAAAGAAACCTCGCCGCTCTGCATATTCCTCATTGTTAACTGGGTGAGTCGACATCAGTTCCTGTTAGCGATTGCTTGAAAATTATGCAAGAAGTAGGTTAGCCTGTGCAGAAGAAGCTCTGATGCCCATTATTTTATGAGATGACAGCAACCGTACGTGGCTGCAGAGAGAGTAGAATCTGCTGGCTAACACAGCGAGCTAACAGTTGAGAACCCTTCTCTCTACGCTCTCCAGAGAAGCGTGTTAGCATCGTTATTAGCCTATTAGAGTGTGTCTGTGTATGCTAATGGAGCAGCGAGCCACTCTTCACTGTACGGGGTTGAAATTAATCTTTTAATAAGGTGTAATGTGGATGCTGTCTGCTGCTGCTGGGGAATTTTAGCACTGTGAGTCCTTCCTACGTTCCCATAGGGTCCTACGCTCCCCAGATTTTTCTGGCACATCATAACGAACACTTGACAAAAGATCCCACTGTATGTTCGCAGGGTTAGGGTTGGAGTCAGGGTTACACAGGAGCACAGGGTTAACACTTGAACATGGATACGCTCTCTTAGTTTGCCAACAGCATTGCTTTAGGTTAAAACAGCAAATTCACAGGTCTAACCTTTACCAGGCCGGTCGCACCCGTGGTAAAGAGCGGTTCTGTGCAGCTCTGTGAAATGAAGCACAGCTGTTGTCAGACTGCTGAGGGCAGCAGCGCCTCGTGCCATTCGCTGACGAACTGCTCTGAGATCTGAGGGGTTTAACCTTGAGGAAACGACGAATGGCTGGATTTGACAGGAATCACAGAGGAAACCACCTCACTCACTCATTCTCACTCTCACTCTCTCTCACTCTCACTCTCACTCTCACTCAATTCAATTCAATATGTGCTTCATTGGCATGACAATTGTTACAATGTTTTGCCAAAGCATAGTGTTTACATTGAATCTAGAACAGATATATATGCAACAAAAACATGCATGTATATACATTTAAACAATAGATCAAAGCATTTTAGAATTCTATGAACAATTTAAAATTCAATGTGGTGTGTGTGTGTGTGTTGTGGTGTGTGTGTGAGAGTGTGTGTGTGTGTGT
This sequence comes from Sinocyclocheilus rhinocerous, assembly GCF_001515625.1. Lineage (NCBI taxonomy): Eukaryota > Metazoa > Chordata > Actinopteri > Cypriniformes > Cyprinidae > Sinocyclocheilus > Sinocyclocheilus rhinocerous. The sequence continues at coordinate 1,077 of NW_015649582.1, read as the reverse complement.
GTGTGTGTGTGTGTGTGTGTGTGTGAGAGAGTGTGTGTTTGTGTGTGTGTGTGTGTCTGTGTGTGTGTGTGTGTCTGTGTGTAGGCGCATTACTGATTTGATGACTCCTCCCTCTTTTTGTGACAGGCATCAATGTATCTTGTTGCCATGACAATTGTTACAATGTATTGCCAAAGCATAGTGTTTACATTGAATCTAGAACAGATATATATGCAACAAAAACATGCATGTATATACATTTAAAAAATAGATCAAAGCATTTTAGAATTCTATGAACAATTTAAAATTCAATGTGGTGTGTGTGTGTGTGTTGTAGTGTGTGTGTGTGTGTTTGCGTGTGTGTTTGTGTGTGTGTGTGTGTCTGTGTGTGTGTGTGTGTCTGTGTGTAGGCGCATTACTGATTTGATGACTCCTCCCTCTTTTTGTGACAGGCATCAATGTATCTTGCTGCTAATAAGATACAATCTTGTTTTTCACCTAATACATATTGAAGTTGTGTTTTCTTGTTTGTTATTTGTTGAAGTCAGGGAAAAGTGTTTCAAATTTATGATAAAATGTGTTTCTAATGTCTTGATCGTTGGGGCAGCTGGTGAGGAAGTGTTGCTCTGTGGGTACAGTAAGTGCAGATGCGGCTCTCTTTGGGCAGCCAGTGCTGTGGATATCAGCCCGTCTCTATAGTCAGAGCTTTGTTTTTCTGTTGTTTCAGTCCAATAGGTTAGATAATTTTCTTTTTGTGCTTTTATAATTTGGTTGGGCCGAATTTTGTGGATGAATATTTCAGAGTCCTGATGCTGGATGTTGTTAGTCATGTTAGTTTGTTTTTGCAGCTTCAGGACCATCTGAATCAGGGGACTTTTTTCAGGGTTCACTTCATGGTTTTTAAGGGCTTTAAAATGGTAAGAGTTGGGGTCACTCATTTTTAGGTGTTTTCCAAATTTGATGGCTCTTTTCTCAATGCGTATTAGTAGAGGGTATTGGTCTAATTCTGCCCTGCATGCGTTGTTCGGTCTGTTCCTCTGTACTCTGAGGAGACTCTTACAGAACTCACTTTTCTCTCTCTCTCTCTCTCTCTCTCTC
>NW_015649581.1:0-1808 GCF_001515625.1 Sinocyclocheilus rhinocerous | reverse complement strand
TTCAAGGATTGTAAAAGCAAATCATCCCCAGCAATTTCTAAAAAATAAAATAAAACAAAGAAATAAATAAATTGTAATGATTTTAATACTTCTACAAACAAAAAAACAACAATTAAAATGAAATTTTGAACCAAAAATATAGAGCATATTTAAACTTGTACTTTCTAGCTGTAATTATCATGTAATTTCCCACATTTATTTTGTTGTACAGCAGATCCTCTTATATAACACATTACAGATTAAATTTGATTTTCAAATCTGTCAGTTAATATGTCACGTTTCGTTTTGTGTTGTGTCTCTACTGCTGCTATTATTTAATTAATATTTAAATGTTACAAACTGATTTCAGTCTTTGTAAACCAACAGTTAACAAAACTGTTCATGTTCTTTAGGTGCGTCTGGTTCTGAGACAAATGAAACACAGTCATATGTTCTTTAGGTGTGTTTGATTCTGAGACAAATGGAACAAAGTCAGTGTCAGTGATGGAGGGAGATTGTGTTACTCTAAACACTGATGTTACTGAAATACATGAAGATGATGAAATAATGTGGAATTTTGGAGCTAAAAACTCTCTGATAGCTCAAATAAATAGAGCCTCTGGAATCTTCTTCACATATAATGATGGGAGATTCAGAGACAGACTGAAGCTGGACAATCAAACTGGATCTCTGACCATCACAAACACCACAACTGAACATACTGGACATTATAAAGTAAAGATAATTGCAGCTGAACTGTCATCAAAAACATTCAGTGTTTCCGTTTATGGTGAGAGATCGTCTGTCCTATCCTTTATATATTTTCTTTTATTAATTATTTACATACTGGAATGTTTCATACAGATGCACTCAATGCTCGTCATCACACTAAAAATGTATCAACACATTGAACCAAAAAGATTTTTTTGTTTAGATTTATCCATAGTTCTCTTTATTCTATAATGTTTTCCAGCTCGTCTGCCTGTTCCTGTCATCAGCAGTAACTCTTCAAACTGTTCTTCATCATCATCATCATCACAGCAGAATTGTTCATTGGTGTGTTCAGTGGTGAATGTGGGTCATGTGACTCTCTCCTGGTACAAAGGAAACAGTTTATTGTCCAGCATCAGTGTGTCTGATCTCAGCATCAGTCTCTCTCTACCTCTGGAGGTGGAATATCAGGATAACAACACCTACAGCTGTGTGCTCAACAATCCCATTAGCAACCAGACTCAACATCTGGACATCAGTCAACTCTGTCACACATGTTCAGGTAAGGCAGTTATGATATTTATGTTCATGTACACATTTACTTACATTAATGTTTCTCTTAATCATCACAGCACACTTTCCTTCAGGGTCTTCAGAAGGTTCTGTAACTCTGATAGTGCTGATCTCTGCTGCTGCTGTTGGATCTTTGTTGATTGTAGCTGTAATTGGGATCTTCCGGATCTATAGGAAACAAAGAAAAACAGACCAAGAAGGTATATGTTACCTACTGCTTTTAACCAATAAATAATACTTTGAAAATATACTCTAAATATTTAGACAGTTGATAGCTCTAATTGTCATTAATTCATCCTCATAATTTTTAAAGTTAATGCACTCTAATTTGTTATCCCTTTCGCACGTGAGTTTAAAATATTCTAGCTGAGCCCACAGCGTAAGTTTTTTTAGGCGACCGTTATTTTAGAACTTATCGACTTATTGTTTCCATGGCGACGCGTCATGCTTGTCATGTGACAAAACACAGCCACAATAGCGCTGTATGACAACAAGGAACACTTTTATTTCGTTTTTCCTTTTTTATTCAAAATATTCACAAACAT
>NW_015649580.1:196593-205321 GCF_001515625.1 Sinocyclocheilus rhinocerous | reverse complement strand
AGAAACAATGATCCAGAGAAAGAGAACAAAGAGGGCTTTTTTTTTGCTATTCAATAAAGAAAAAAAAGGTTTATTTTGCTGTGAAAGTGCATGATATTCTAGGCTGAAAAGCTGAAAGCTTTTTTCAGTGTACATTTAATATAGCAATATGTACAGTATAAATATTTTCTAGACTATGCAATGATATGACGACTAAAAAAATGCCCACCCAGGATATCTGCCAGCCCACCCTTCTATAGCCGTCAAGAACCAGGCCTGGGCTCCAGCGTCTTGGCCACACTACCACTTCAGGAGCGCATTATTTCTCTAATAATTTTAACGGCCTGGAGTCACAACCACACCTCAAGACATTGTTCAGATAGTTTATTTCAAGACATTTGTCGTGTTTCCATCCTGAAAACTTGTGTGTTGAACTAATTTACGCACCTCAGTCCAAATGATCCGGTGCTAATTCCAAAACGTAATTTTAGGGCAAATAACGGAGGCTTGAGTCATTGATATGCAGGCTAATGCAGTTATTAGAGAGAGAGAGAGATTAAGCACATATGACTGTGAATACCTGCGTCTGTGCGTCTCTCAGCAGCAGCGTCTCTACTAATAGCGAATAAATTTAGAATTGCTTCAAGAAGCTCGCTACTGAGAAATGTCATGTAGCTTTTCAGCTGCAAAACTATTTTATTTATAAATTTGCGGGGCAGCGCTGACAAGAAGTGTGTGTGCACGAGGGCGAGAGAACGGGAGAAGGAAAGCATGATTTTCGTACATAAAGGTGGAAAACATGAAAATATTTTGTCATTTTTTATCCTGTTGTTTGTTATATTTATTTGCTCAATGTCTTTCTGTTTTTCTGTTCTGGTTCTGTTATAGATAGCCCATAGAAAAATAAAATTTAGAATTGCTTCAAGAAGCTCGCTACTGAGAAATGTCATGTAGGTTTTCAGCTGCAAAACTATTTTATTTATAAATTTGCGGGGCAGCGCTGACAACAAGTGTGTGTGCACGAGTGCGAGAGAACGGGAGAAGGAAAGCATGATTTTCGTACATAAAGGTGGAAAACATGAAAATATTTTGTCATTTTTTATCCTGTTGTTTGTTATATTTATTTGCTCAATGTCTTTCTGTTTTTCTGTTCTGGTTCTGTTATAGATAGCCCATAGAAAAATAAAAAGGCTTTTGTTTTTCTGTCAAATGTCTCTAAGACAATGTAACTATAAAAGGACAAAACAGTAGTTCATGATCATATTCTTAGAGGTATTACCCAGAAAGAAAATATTTGACAAACCTCCTCCATCACGTGCTGTTTCTGTGCTCTCTTTGAGATCAGAATCCTTCTCTTTCTCGTCTCCTCTGACTGAAGCTCCAGATCTGCTCAGATCTTCATCCACTTGTGTTTCTTCACCTTCATCCTCACACGTGTCACAGATGAGAAATTCTATACATTCTTTCTTGAGCATCTCTTCTGTCCTTCTGAACAACTCAGAGCGCCATCCTGTGCTTACTGTATTAAACTTCAGATGTCCTCCTCCACACTCCTTTATTAAATCATGAATAGTGTTATTCCTGGAAGCGAATATTGATCCGCGTGGCCCTTCATCAGTAGTCAGCACTATAGTGTGTTTCATGGCCTGGTAACTGAAGAGGTTCAGCACATATTTCACTCTGTGTTTGTCGTTCTCACTGAAGTTCTTATTCTGCAGTACGAGTACAAACACATGAGGTCCTGGAGCAGACAGAGACACACAGTCTCTCACTCCATCTATTATCACTCCCTGTGGGAAATTTGGCTGGAGCAGGTGAGGATTGAAGACTGTGATCTTTCTCTCCTCCACCTCTCCACTGATTCTGTCACTGGATTGCCGTAAATAATATGGAGCTTCACTGTCAAACGCTGTTCTGCCCAGTATAGTGTTTGCCACCCGCCTGTTTTCTGATCCATTCTTTCCTATCAGCACAATCCTCAGATCACTCACTGAAAAAGAGCACAAACACACAAACAAAATTCAATAAAAAAAACTGCACAAGAATTTCATATTAAATATTCTACAGATTTAACACAGATTTAACACAAGCAGTAATGGTAAAATATCACGTAACCCTTTCACAAGGATTTTGTCACACTTTGAAAATCTTCTGATGTTTTCTTGTGTTTGAATGACACAAAACACAGAAACAGCTTTAACTGCAGCATGCAGAGATCATGTTTTCTCTAGGCTACTGTTTTAAGAGTACTGTATGGTGTCTGACATCACTGGTGTGACGTATAAATAAGCTCAACTGAGATCTCAGCTATTACAGACTGAATGAGTTTTATGGCAGCTTTATCCCAGATAGCAAAATTCCTGAGGCCCAGATCAGGCCCACACCTGACACTTTCATCTGGCCCACATACCGCGTGGAATGATGGCACTTGGGCGGTCCACTGCTGTTCGCCAGATTTGGGCCACAAGCAAGCCAAAGGAAGGCCCAATGTCAGCCATGAATAAACCAAATAAAGCAGAACTGGCCCAAATCTGGGCCACATTGATTTGAATTCTGGCCCAGATCCAAAACCTTGCTCTGGGCCAAATACTGTTAAGAACAATTGCATTTGCTTGGACCACTCCTGTGTGGAATAATGCCATTTGGGCGGTCCAGTCCTGTTTGCCAGATTTGGACCTCAAGTAAGCCTTAGCAGTGCCGCATGTAAGCCAACCAAATAAACCAAAACTGGCCCTAATGTGGGCCACAGTTGATTTTTATTCTAACCCTGGTCTTCCCCACATTTCTCATGTGGCCCACATGCTGCATGGAATGGTGGCATTTTGGCAGTAGTCCACAAGCAGGCCACTGCACAGCCACATTTTAGCTAATAATGTACTAAATAAACCATAAATATATATTCTCTGAGCCACACTAAGCCTTAAGTGAGTTATGGCTCAACAATGACACAGTTATGAACTTTTGTTTGCGTTCCTGGTGTCCTGCCTTAGTTTATTCATTGACCTAGTTTTCCTGAGTTGTCCTGATTAGTTCATTCTGTTCACCTGTGTTCATTCTATTCAGTCATTAGTCCCTCTCTTGCTTTGGTGCAAGTAGTCCCCGTTTCTGTTCAGTCCCTGCTGGTTATTAATGTTGCTTTAGTTGCTGTTTGGTTGTGGATACTGTGTTGGAATACCTGTTCTTCTGTGGATTACAATTAAAGGGACTGTCTTGTCGTTGTGCGCTTGATCTCACTCCACGCAACCGTGACAAACAACACTCAACATATTGTAGAGAGAAATTTAAAAATGTCCTCCCTAAATGTTCAAAAAATAAGTTCCAGAAACGTATCCTACTTGGTAAAATCATCCCGACCCAAGTTTTGCACAAGCAGCAATTCAAATGTCACAGATAAAGTCCAAGACTTTAAAAACTGTTCTTCACAAGTTTGAACTTAAATGCTTCTCACTCAGACTCTACCTACACAGTAAGTCTGTGACTGTCATAGCTACGCTGTGTTAAAGAGCGCATGACGAAGATGAAAGTCATAAGTCTTTAACCCAACAAGGGTAAATCCAAACACAATGTAGCACAGCAACATTAAAAAACATGTAGACGTAAGACCAGACAAACTCGAAGTGAACATAGTGTCAGCTGGCCAATCAGAGCAGACTGCACTTGTCTGAAGGAGGGACTTTGTAGAAAACGAAGCGTTTGAGAGAGGCGGGGCATAGAGGACCTACAATAATGTACAGTATTTGAAAAAAATGTGTTTTTTGAACATTAAAGCATGTCAACATATTCTGTTACACCAAATACACAAAATAATGATCTTTAAAAAAGCATCATATGACCCCTTTAAGTACTCCGACCAAACAAGGATAATTAATTAGGCACACCTGAACAGAATAACACAATCAACACAACAAGGGAAATGGTGCCAAAGGAAAACAAAGAAAACCTTGACAGTAAGAGTACAATCATTATAGTATACTTCTGTTTTTATGCTGCACAGTACACACATAAAAAATTGCCATTAAAAGCATGTTTCAAAAAATAAATAGCTGGGTATGTAGCCTTCTTAAGACTCATATTCAGATCACCCTGCATCAGTTAACTGTTGCATCCTACTAAAAGTAGCCAAATTCTATTAGGCCATATTTACAATTAGCCAGTGTCAAGTGCTACATCCAAACCAGAAGTGACCCTCATCTGTTTTATAATATATGGGGCATATTTGCCATGTCAAATGTGGGACAAGTTAGGCTTACACACCGATTAGCCAATGCTGACTGTGCCGTATATTTGCCAAAAGTGACCCAAATTGTTATTAATTATTTGGGCATTATTTGTCATTTTATATGCGGGTCACTTTAGGCTCACAGCCACATTAGCCAGTGCTCACTGTGCCATATATTTGCCAAAACTGGCCCAGATACGTTTTAGGATAACTGGGACACATTTGTGGCATCATATGTGGGCCACTTTAGGTTCACATTCAGATTACACATTGCCGTGAATACCGCCTCTTTTTGTGAATACTAGAGCTTTGTCCCAGTGCATGCAGTGTATAAAGTGCATGGTCTTAAAGGGAAGGTGTATAGGTATCAGTAAGATGAAAGACATGTGCCCTCTAGTGGTTAAATATGAAATGCAACTAAAGGGAAAGACTTTCCTACAACATGCATAAATGTGCATAAATATTTCCAGATAAAATGTACATAAATTTGCTTAGCTTTTACAGTGGCAACATATAAGCTAATTATTTAAATACTTTATATTTATACTTATAATAATAGCTTCTCACACAGTACAAGTGGGTCATTATTCATGCAAAAATATAGCTGATTTTATAGTTTAGGAAGGTAATTGTTTCTCCTGCAAGGGAATTATTATATTTGGGTTTCTTTGGCATCAAACAGAGTGTTCTGTCTCTCACGCACACAAAGAGACATTTAAGCGCAAGTGACTTTCGGGAAAGTCGCACATATGCGAGTTATTCACATCCACATTTTTTATTTAAAAATATAAATTGAAAATTAAATCTAAACATATTAGGACTAATCATTATTTTCATGTTGGTGTGAACTAATGCTTTAGCTGTTACAAACTGAATATTGTGTAGTGATAATATTTTTCACAGACCTTTTATATAATTGAAGAGATTTACCCATATTGTTTCATAAAAGCACACACATAAATGTTTGTCCTTTAATTTACTTACTGTCAGGGCGATCAAATAATGGACTACGTCTACCTGCTGCTGCTAGAGAAGAAAAAAAGGCACACACACACACAGAGAGAGAGAACAGATTGTTTAGAACAGTGTGCTGATGATATAGATCAACACTAATTTATTTGGTGAAATTATGATTTTCCTTATCCTCAGAACATATACAGTGTCAACATTACACTTCAACACATACTTATTGATCTATAGCCTCCATAAAAAAATTATTAATAAACAGCCTATTGCCACAAATGAAAAAAAAAAGTGCAAAGAATCACGCAGAAGTTTAGTTTCTTCCTGGTGGTCGATGCCACGATTAAACAAATGTAAGAGCGCAGTGAGATATTATTTAACCCTTTGCTAATAATAAAGCTGATTCTGATATCTCATGAACACTTCATAAATCATTAAGGAAACGTTATATATGTATATATACATGTAACCACTTTGATTCTTACCTGTCGCCATTTTAACAATAACACCTTTAAATCTAAATCGAAAGAAAAACGCTGAAAGCCTAGAGTTGTCCTGCGTCCGTCTGAAGAGGTTGCAGGGAAATGTATTTAAATTCATCGTGAGTTAGCAGTATTTTAGTTTCGGTTTCGATTTGGCTTCCAACCAATATGAAAATGTGACAAACGAGATGAAACGATCATTGAGCAGCATGCCGTTGCGAGCTTTCGCCCCTCCTTTAAAGTCTAAACTTAAAGTCTATGCTTTATTTTTAAGAGTTATTAAAAGCTAATTAAACTGCGAGAGAGAAGCTTGGGCTTCAAATAAACTTTAAAATATGTTAAAATGTCCGTCTCAGACAGTGAGTATTTAGGTAAAGACAGTTTGTCTTCAGTGAACATGAACAGCTGGGAAAGAAATGCATGTCAGTAATTAGATCCGTGCATCTGGTCTGATGCAATTATCTGCCGCTGTCTCTGTCATTAATGTTAATCAAACAAAATACAAAGAGAAAATCACTCACTGCTCCTGACTAAAGAGCTTCAGTGGCTTTAATAAGAATTCTTTTGATTTTATAATTAATATACATTTTAAAATCTCAATCTTTTGGAATATCTGAAGGCCGTGTACCATAGTTCTTAACTGTAGCATTTGTTATAATAAGACTAGCCTATTAATCATTACCAGGCCAATAATGCCTAATTTTAATTAATCAATATAGCATTTGTTATGAAGAAACAACCGCCTGCACATTTAGAACCAATAGCTACAACATGCCACAGTTGTAATAAAAATCTAGAGGGAGAAATCTATTCCCTTAACAGATTATCTCATATAAATTCTACAACAAGTTAGACTACATTTTACACAATAAATAAGCCTACAATAAAACGTGATAAATTCAAGTCATGAGTAGTTTAAAAAGATTTTAATATATGTTGGTTCAAGTTTTCTCCTCTTTTCATCAGTGTTTTAGTTTATTTGCCTTTTTTAGCTACTGTTCGACTTTCTCCGTAGCATTTTTAAAGTGGCTGTTTTTCTCTAAATAATTCAAGTAGTTTTAATTTCTTCAGCTATTTTCAATTACAGTGTGTTTACACCAGATGCGAATGTAATTATTCGCGCGAGTAGATTACATACAAAGTCAATGCAAAGACGCGAATAGAGGCGAATTCGCGCCGGGCGACGCGAATGATGCGAAATGCGCGACGCGTTTGCCGCGAACGCACGATATTCACCTCAATCGCGTCTTTCGCGCAAGTTCAAAAATTTCAACTCCAGCGGAAAATTCGCATGACGCGTTCTTGCGCAAACCAATCAACGAAGAGTTTCTTGACACGTCCAGTTGAATCAAACAATAGAAGAGAGCATTATTGCAGCCGTCTGTTATTATATAGGTCTGGAGCATAGTAAACAAACACGAAAAACATCCCGCGAGTAATCTAGAGCGAGTGACGCGATGCGCATATTCGCTTCGCGTCTGGTGTGAACACACCATTATGAACGCCTCATGCGAATTTTCTGCTCGAGTTGAAATTTTTGAACTTGCGCGGAAGACGCGATTGAGGTGAATATCGTGCGTTCGCGTCATTCGCGTCGCCCGGCGCGAATTCGCCTCTATTCGCGTCTTTGCGTTGACTTTGTATGTAATCTACTCGCGCGAATAATTACATTCGCGTCTGGTGTGAACACACCATTAGTCTTAGTCCCGTGGTAAAATGTCCTTGTTAGTTTTTATCATATTTAGTCAACCTCATCCTATTTAGTTTTAGTCAAGTTTTAGTCGACTAAAAGTCTCAACATTTTAGTCTAGTTTTAGTCCAAGAAAATCTGAAGTATTTAGTCTAGTTTTAGTCAATGAAACTTGACGTTTTAGCAATAAGAATATTATTAATTAACCGTACAGCAGTATTCATTTTGGCAGCCATTTTTTATTTAGTCTTATGGTGTGTTCACACCAGACGCGAAGCGAATATGCGCATCGCGTCACTCGCTCTAGATTACTGGCGGGATGTTTTTCGGCGCAAGAACGCGTCATGCGAATTTTCCGCTGGAGTTGAAATTTTTGAACTTGCGCGAAAGACGCGATTGAGGTGAATATCGTGCGTTCGCGGCAAACGCGTCGCGCATTTCGCATCATTCGCGTCGCCCGGCGCGAATTCGCCTCTATTCGCGTCTTTGCATTGACTTTGTATGTAATCTACTCGCGCGAATAATTACATTCGCATCTGGTGTGAACACACCATTAGTCTTAGTCCCATGGTAAAATGTCCTTGTTAGTTTTTATCATATTTAGTCAAACTCATCCTATTTAGTTTTAGTCAAGTTTTAGTCACAGAGCGTCTCTCACATGTTCCTGTGCCTCTCGCTCGCGCTTGTTTACATCAGAGTGCGCACGCATCTTTCATGCAGCATACGGCGGTGTTGTGCATTTTGACCAGTTGATGGGAAAAGTATTCTTAAAATGCATTAAAAATTCTGAATATTTGTAATATATAATTATTCACGGTATTTAGAAGTGCCCACGATAACAATATCGTGCATATTCATTACCGTGATATATCGCATTACCGAATACCGGCACAAGTCTAGTGCCGTGTAACTCCATCACTCTTACTAGCCACTTTGACAGAAAGCACCTGAAGTAATCAAATCAAATGTGTGCACTGGAAGAAGTACTGTATGTGAGTGGAGTGTCAGAGCATTCTGTAAGCGCTCTGGGATTTCCATTCATCGCTGTTCCATCGCTCTCCGCTCACTGGTCACAGGCCCAGTAACTGCTCCACTGCTCCACTTCATTCAATATTTCTAAAAATATATCAGAAACATCTTAGCACAAGATGAATTGCACAAAATCACATAAAGACATGAAGCAATATGACATTATCATATGACAATTTAGATTGTTATTCTCTCTATATTTTAAGACAAGGATGATTAGTCGCAATATAGCGGGTGAGGTTTAATTTTTAATTTAAAAACTGCCATCAGTGTTTTATCCAGAGCACATGCCCCCTCCGATTTTTGACCCAAGTGGATTTTGAATGCAGCTTCCAAAAGACAAAAAATAGCCGATTAATATTTTCT
>NW_015649580.1:196008-196563 GCF_001515625.1 Sinocyclocheilus rhinocerous | reverse complement strand
GATTTTTGAGCCAAGTGGATTTTGAATGCAGCTTCCAAAAGACAAAAAATAGCCGATTAATATTTTCTGTATTTAATACAATCACACCGGTGTGATTATAACGTTCAACGCATCATATCATCAGCTGCTAAATTCAAATCTGCGTTCGCTGGCTGGCGCTAAGCCTGAGACAGATGCGTTTTTACAGCACTGCGCATTAACCAATCACACGATGCTGTTGAGCTTATGAATGCAATGACCAATCAGACGCATTCAGAGGAGTCATCGCTGAAACGCGGTGTTTTGAAACGCTCGCTGACTCTTTCTGGCGAATTCTCTCGAAGTGCAAATGTGTGTACGAATCTGTAAGATATTAATTTCACAGTGTAAACAGCTTCAGTGATTTTAATGGGAGTTTTTGAGAGTGCTTGAACTCTAGACTCTGTGAAAATGTTCTTTGCTCTCTTTCTGTACCATGAAAGTGTTATGATTAGTAGCCTAACTTGCAATGTTTTTATTCACATCAACTTTCAATGTTAAATTCAAATTAAATATAAAGTCAGTCGTATTAAAAAT
>NW_015649580.1:181323-194521 GCF_001515625.1 Sinocyclocheilus rhinocerous | reverse complement strand
ACAGACAGGTTTTTATGCATAGTTAATAGATTACATTATTAGGTTACTTTGACCATCGCCCACTAAGGATCAACTAACATAATCTATAAAGGGGAGAATCAAGATATTTCATGATATACTTAATGCGTTTCAGATTCAGATTATTATTTATTGTCATTGTACTTACATCCAACAAAATTATAGATTTGCCAACGTATCCAGCTAAAGATAATTTAAACAATTAATAAGGAATAATTAAATAAATACCATATTACACATAAGGGGGAAACAATTATAATAATAATAATTTTACACCGTGCTGAGTTTGGGGATGTTTCGAATAAAAGTTATGTTGTGGCTGCTGTGCTTCACATGACGAACACCCCCCAACAAATTATTATTATTATTATTATTATTATTAGTTCATGTACCCATACAACAACAGAGAGTAACATTCTACCATCATTTAAACACCAACAGCAGGGAATCCTGAAATGTATAAAGCAAAATAAAAATGGATAGAAATTTAACTGTTGAATATTATAGGTGGTATTTTTACACAAACGCAATATTATGTAAAGGTACTTTGAAAGGTCAATATGCATCGTTGAATTGTAAATAATGAAATCGTGTGTGACATGTTTTCTTTTAACATTTTCACAGCTTAAACATACAACCATGTTGAAGTTCAGCCACCAAAAATACAAGCCCTGATAATACAATGTATTAAAATACAAGAACTGTTAATGCAATGCTAATTTTTTAGAGTGCAGTTCAACATGCTTTTTTGTTTGTTTTGTTTCAAACACATTTGTCTGTCATACAGAGTTTAATCACTTACTGTACATACCTGTCAGTTATTAAGAGATCATGCAGACCTTGATGAGGGGGTTTGATTAGAGTTCAAGTTCTGCAGGAGCAGATTTGAATACATCTGGACTAAAATGATCATACAAAATACATTTTCTTTTGGTAGATTTTGAAAAAAATGATGAATTATAGCAGACCATAAAAGAGAAAAAAGATAGAAAACTGATGTGAGCTGTTCATGGACTGTAAAATCTCTCATGCAGTAGATGAAACCTAAGATGCTGATCACAATAATATCGTAACTAAAAGATGTTAAAGGAAGTTTTTATTTACTTTGGGTGTTTTCATTTAATTATTTGTAGCATCATCATTGTATTCTGAACATTATTCTGAAATTACGCTGTACTTTCACATTTTCTGTTATTTTCTGGTGACTAACACTAAAAATAAATGTCCTTATTCACACAGACCATGTGCTTCTGTTAGTCCTTCATTACTGAGATGCTGAACAATAACCAATTAATATATTTTACAAACCATTTACCAAAAAGAAAGACTGAACTGAGTAAAACCCAACAAAACTTGAAAACGTATACTGTGGCAGAATAACTACATGTAATCTATTATAGTTATCCATTAACTACCTATTATTTTAGCCTGTCTTCAACATCATCTAAAGCTCTAACTAAAACTGCTAAATACCATGAATAAACTTTAGCCAAGGCTACAGATACAAGTAACTTTACTGCAACTGTGTAGTAAATAATATGTTGAGAGTTTGACTCTAAAAACTCTTTTTAATGTGACATTAACACACACAGACAAATGGTGTACCAGTTGGAAGTGACTTGTGTTGTTCCATTAGAGGATTTTTTTCCCCAAATAAAAACCCATTTAAATAGATTTTCTGTTGCTCTAAACGAGTTTTTTGTACTCACTTATACCTTTAGTTTAGCCATTACAACAGTGTTTTAACAAACACATTTGCTTGCGGTCTGGCAAAGGAGGACAATAAAGTGTGGAGACTTCAGCTGAAGTTGGACGTGATTTGATATTGACGGTGTAACGTGGTGTAATGGAGTAATGATTTTCTTTTATAAATGCTATAATGATTCACAAAGATCTAAATTTAAAATGAGACTCCTAGTCAAGTAATATTGAGATCAACAGAGCAGCTATTAATTAATAGTGTGGTACAATAAGCAGATATTGTTTCTGAAAACTATTTTGCATGGGATATTTTGATATTTGAATATTAAAATAAAGCAGAATGGTTCTAATTAGCTGTCAATGCTTTCATCGTCCATCAGCTGAAAAAGTAATTCTGAAGCATGTTACTTCGGTGTAAACCTGAAAATGACTTTGTTTTAAAATGTTTATATTTTGTCATTTTTGTGTTTCTTCTGTCTTGTCCTTTTCAGGTTTTAGCCAGATAGCCTTGTACACATTGTCTTTACAGGTTTACCTTGAAGTACCAAAGTACCAAAGTGCATTGTTAATGAAATGCATTTACTCTGTGGAGTTGAAAACGTTTTGTGGTAATGTGGAAAATTTAGATTTTTCTAAACTATATATATATACAGTGGGTACGACTGATACAATACAGTAGTAACCAGTACAGTAAAACTCATGCATTTGGAGAGAAAGTATCTTGAAAACAAAGAGGATTTATCCATCTGTATTTAGAATTACATGGATGTAGCATGCAAATTAGCATTAAAATATTTTGTTGGAATATATTAGTCTGTTGTAGTATTGGGGTGATGTGGGTCAATGAGGTTGTATGTTATGCTCAGTGTGTTAGGGGTGGTGATTAGGTGTTGAACCATATTGAAGGCCCAAATACAGATCATGAAACAAGGCCATCTTTCATTTTTTCACCATCCAACCTTCCCTCGTGGGAGCGTGATTATTGGTCGCGTGCCTCCAGATGCTATGTTGAGGGAACAACATCCATTTCTCGTGGCCACGACTTCTTATCACATATTTTTCTCGTGGCCACATGTTTATTGTGTAAACAAACCTGCGGATGCTATGTTGGGGGAACAACATCCATTTCGCGGGGCCACGACTTCTTATGGCATATTTTTCTCGTGGCCACGAGTTTAATGTGTAAACAAACCTGCGTGACCATATGTGTCACGTTAAAACAAAAATGTAAGAGCGAAGTGAAATATCATTCAATAAACTAAATGAAGTAAGTCTATGTTTGCTAATATTTCATAAATACGTAATAAATCAAGGAAACGTGGCTGCATTTATTTGTATCCAATTTGATTCTTACCTGACGCCATTTTTACACCTAAACAAATTGAAAGAAAAACACTGATAGAGAGAGCTGACCTGCGCCCCGCCTGCAGAGACTGGGGTGGATTTTATATTTATTGAAATGAAACTTACTCCATCCATTTATTTTCCTTCTTTAATCCAGAAATGAAATACGGAAGACGCGGCTTCTTCTTTAAATGTTCTGATGAATAGAATAAGCAGATACAAACTCATATATAAATGCAGTAGCAGCTCCTGGCCATTAATTTAGGTGGAGTTTCTGGGTCGTAGCTCTGTCTTATGATTAATCTTAATAAGTTTCACATTCTAATCGCTGAACACACGCAGACACGCTTCTGGAAGAGGTTTGGTGTCTTTGCGAAACTCAGTCAGAGGGTGGCGCTCTAATGTTGAATAACTGGATCTTAATACACAGGCACAGAATGTTATCTTATTCTGTATTCTTATTATGTCTCGTCTACAGTCTGTGCATTAGCATTCAAGAAAGTTTTTTTCATTGTATTCTGTACATGATACTTACGCATGACAATTAATGACTTGAACTTCACGCTTGAAGAAGCTGGGTAAAAAAAACAAAAAAAAATATTTAATGTTCTATTTAATAGTTCGCACAAAATTTCTAACTCTGTCAACAATTACTTACCCTCACGTTGTTCCAAACCCTTTAGGACTAGAGTTCATCTTTGAAACTAAACCTGAGATATGTTACTAAAACCTGTCTCCCACCCTCACTCAGTTGAAATTCAATTTAACTTCATAAAAAAAAAAAAAAAGTAATCCATATGAATTGAGTTGTTTCAAAACTAGCAAACGGAAATTGCACCAATTGACTGTTGAGATGTAAAAAATTAAACCCATTCTACAACCCATTTTTGTAAACTTTAGGAATAAGCCAACAAGCGACCCAATATGTTTATAAACAACCTAATGTTTTTAGAGTGAAGAGGACATGCATCTCGACAAACTCAAGCCTTCGTTATTGTGGGAGAAATGACACTGAAGCAAGACCGTCTTTTAGAAGCAGTTGATACATGCTTTTTATTACTGTACCTTTTAGACATTGAGTATCCCAAGCCTACTGCTGCTGTTTGGCAGTTTCTACAGCACTCAATACTCTATATTCAGCTCCATCAACATAATGTCACCAATTTACAGTTTATAATTGCATTGTGTGTACTAGCTTTGTACTAGGCTTTTGTTTGTTTATTTATTTGTGATTCCTGTAAAACAAACAAACACAAAACCCCAAGTAACGTAATAGGACGTAATAACACAATTGCAACCAATAACTTAATTTAAGTTAATTTAATGTTTGCAACTTTAATTATAATGGAAATAAAGTATTTTCAATATATTTGTACACTGTACATTATTATTTACATAATAATAATAATGCCAGAATGGTTAAAGCAACATTTTGGTCAAGTAACCCAACAAATTAGTTATTTTATAACCCAATTTATTGGGTAAAACTTACTACCCAATGCACTGGGTTAAAATAACCCAACAACAGGTCAGTGCTATATCGACCCACCACTGGGTTATCTGTTGGGTAATTTTTAAGCAGTTGAGTTATAACTCAGAATTGACCTATCGGTAAGCCCCCCCCCCCTTAGTTACTGTTGCTCACTCAGACAAACAAACAGAGTTGCTCACTGTCTTACAATGACAGCAGTCAGTGAAAACCTTCTTCCGAGGTGTTTCTGATAAATTTGGGACACAGATGGACCTTCAAGTGGGACTTAAATATGCCATGGAGGGATATATAAAAGATATTAAAATAAATATGTAAAAATACAAATCACAATGCAAACGGGAGAATTATGTTACAGTCGTCACGATCGCAATGACAACATCCCGGATCAACACCGTTCATATATTCCTGCGGCGTAAGATTAAATTAATTTACATTTAACCAGATTAATATGGAGAGGCACTCTAATATAGACCTTCATTTATGTGTGTTTGACTTTCACTACACGGTACATGACGTGAGAACAGTTCGCTATTTAGCTTTGTACGTTAGCATGGACTCGTTAACTTTAACGCTAACGTTAGCTAGTTTTAGCCAGAGATACCTTGCTGAAGCACAAGATGACATTAACGTTCTGCTTGAGCAGATGAAAAGTGTAACTTAATGAGAGTATGACAACCGGAAAATAAACGTTTTCGTCTTCATTGTGATTGGGGTTGAATGCTTACGGATATTCTGCTCTGTTTTGGTTGGATTTAGGAAATGGAATACAATAAATTACATTGCCTATCCTCTCAGGATAACTGGAATTAGTGTTACAAGTACCCCAGGCACATCGTTTTTCCATTTTTGTAGCATAAACACCATTAAACCGATGCGAGCTTCGGCTCTTCCAATGTTACTCTATGGCGCTGAAACCTACAGATGTCCGAGTTCCGCTCCTCGTGCAACTGATACTCGACTGCCATTGGCTCATCTGCGTTCGAGGGGAGGGGCTTACCGATGGTGTGTGGGGAGAGACTCTGAGCTGGCGGCCATCTTGGGAAGAGACTCTGGTGCAGGGTCCACAGAACAAGAAGGTGCAGAAAACACAGGAGTGGCGACCATAATCACGGGACCTCCCGCTACCGCCGGAGCTTGCCCATGTTGGGTTAGGGTTAACCCTAAGATTAACCACGTGCAGGCTTTATTTAAAAACGTAGCCAGACAGGCAGGCTCAATCACCAGCAAAACACCAATATACAGGGCGAGACTAAAGAGTAATCCAAATAACAGGCGATGGTCAGGGCAGGCAGCAAACGATCATAAAAAAACAGGTAAACAGTTCAAGGTCAAAAACACGAAGCCAAAGCAAAACAAGAAAACATAGGAAAACAACGGAACGGATGGCTAGGAATAAAGATGCAAACATACTAACAATACTCAGCAATGCGTGGGTGAGAATGTCCAACTTAAATAGTCCTCCTGATAGGAAACAGGTGGAGTCTGAAGATTAGTTCCTAGGCAGGGGTTATGGGAAATGGAGTCTGGAATGAGTGGCAAAGGTATGGGATGAAGAGCCCTTTTTAGGGCAGCTCATGGGCACTCCAGCTAGAGATCGTGACAGCAGGATATAAACGTGCAATTTTAAAGAGAAAGAAAACTGAATTGTTAGATTAAAAACTCACAATTACCTTCCATACTTGCGCTTTAGAGAAAGAGAGATATAGAAAAACCCTTCACATGTACTACAAAAGACCAGTGCCAGTTACTGTATTTGTCTGATTAACAATGTTTCAGGAATGTAGAAATGTTTCACATGACATGACATAACTGAATATCTATTAGCTCCTTTTTCATTTCATATAGTTGTTCAAGTCTCTCCTTGAGCTCCTGGACATGCTGTTCTTTTCTCTTTCTGAAATCATTCAGTTCTTCTCGTTGTTTTCTGGCTTCATCTTGATGTTTCTTCTTCATCTTCTCTATTTGTTCTTCATGTTTCCGTTTCATTTCATCACACTCTTTTTCTTCTCTGTCTATTCTTTCTCTCTCTTCTCTTTCTCTTCTCTTGATCTCCTCCTCTTGCTCTCGTTTCAGATCTTTTATCATTTTCTCACATCTCTTTCTCTTCTTCACTCGTCTCTCGTCATCCTCTTGTTTTCTTCTCCACTCCTCTTTTCTCTCTCGCTCCAGCTGCTCACAACGTCTCTTCACTTCCTTTATCTTTTCTTCATATTCTCTCTCTTTTTCCTCTCTCTCTCTCTTTTCTGTTTCTCTCTCCTCCTCTATCATCTGTTCTTCTTCTCTCGCTCTTTCAGAAATCTTTCTCTCGTTCTTCAGTTCTTCTTGTTTTTCTCTCAGCTGTTCATTGTGTCTCTCTCTTTCCTCTTCCTCTCGTTCTCTCATCTGTCGTTTCTTCTCTTCCTCCCATTCTCTCTGCTGTCGTTTAATTTCCTCTTGAGTCTCTGTCATTTTCAGCCTCTCTTTTTCTCTTCCATTCTTCTCTCTCGTTCTCTTCTTGTTCCTTCATCATTTGATTCTCTGAATCTCTCTTTTTTATTTCCTCTTCTTGTTTTGTTCTTAACTCTGTCATGATGTGTTCATGATCATTTCTCATCTTTTCTTGATCTTGTTTATATTCTTCTTCTCTCTTTCAATCTTCTTCTTCTCTTTCTTCTTGCTCTTCTTCATACTGTATTCTCTGATCTTCAAGCTCTCTCTTCATCTCCTCTATTCTTTGATCATATTCAGCTCTTTTCTGTTCCTCTTCTTCTGATCGTTTCTGATCCTCCGTCTTTCGTTTCTTCTGCTCTGATCTTTCTTTCTTCTCAAACTCTTTCCTGAGTCTTTCCTCTTGTTCTCTGAACTTGTTCTTCAGTCTCTCTCGTTCCTTTTCTGCCCTTTGTTTTCTCTTCTTCAGTTTCTTTCTCATGCTTTTGATTTCCATGTCATATTTAGCTTTTAATTCTTCAATTTGAGCCATTTTCATTCTCTGCTCAGTGGAGATCGCTGTCTCCTCAAACATCTCATTAGTGAAGTATCGGCCCTGATTCATCTCTTCTGTCATATTTAACAGATGAGTAACTTGTGTCTGATCTTGTGTCTCTCTGTTGTTAAAAGCCAGGAATCTGTTTCCACAGGCTTTCTTATTAATTATTATAATGGAAAAAAACTGAAGGATTTATCTTAAATGTATTACTTGTTTAAACTTTAGAAGTTTTTGTGTCTGTATGCTAGAAGCTAAGTTAAAGAAAGCTGACAGATGCAGCATTTAGAGAAACATCAAGAATTAGTCCTACAATAAACATTGCAGAAATATTTTAAAATTCCTTTCAATTATTATTTAATCAAGACCTTAAAACTAACTTTGTAGTCATAGGTGTGAAAAAACCACCTCTGCACCATGATAGTGTCACGCCCATGGACTGTCTGCGTGTGTGTGTTTTCTCCCTCATGTGCCCATGTTTGGTCGTTCCTGTCCTCGTTATCCCATTATTAATTGATTCCCCTCACCTGTCTATCCCTTGTTTAGTTTAGTATTTTAAGTGTAGTCTGCCCCATGTTTTTTTGTCAGGTCTTAAACGTTGTTGAGTTGTGCTACGTGTGTGTTCCTGCCTAACCTGTGTCACCCCTTCTGAGGATTATTAAAGACTGTTATTTGCGTTTACTCTGCGTCTCCTCGTTCCTCCCAGTAGGCAATCGTGACAGAAGACCCGACCAAATACAGTAACTTTATTTGCGTTTTCCCCTTCGTTTGTTTTCCGTGTTTTGTACAGTGTTTTTTGTTTCCGTTGTGCTTCCCATGGATCCCCTCGCCTCTAAGTTTACCTCCCTTGCCCGTAAAGACCTTCCCTTCTTTGAGTATGCTGTGGAGTTCAGCCAGCTTGCCGTTTTAACGGCGTTTGACGACGCTCCGCTGAACTCCCTGTTCTGGATCGGGGCCAACTACTACCGCCCCGTCGACCTCCAAGACACCACCGGACTGTGCTGGAGGGAGGCAATCAATCGGTGTCTGGAGTGCGTCTACCCCCGATCCAGAACACAGTCAGACCCAGAGCCCAGCCCACCATCACCCTGCTGCGTGGAGCAAGAGCCTGAGCCCACCACTGACGGAGAGCCAGAGCCCATCGCGACCGACGAGCCATCGCCTAGGAGTGCGACAGAGCTGAGGATCGCCACGGAGCCAGAGCCTCACGGATCGTCAGACCCGGTGCGAGAGCCGGCTATAACGCCCGCCATGAGGGAGAAAGCCGCGGACAGAGAGAGTGCGGAGAGGAGCTCTGCCCCCTACTCCGTGGCTGAGGGTGAGCGGAGAATGTATCTGAGTGAATGGAAAGCGGAAGGAGACCTTATTGACTTGTATACCGACCTGCCCCCTCTCCTCCTTCCTCCGTGACCTCTGTCCCTCCCGTTCCTGAGTTTAGCCCTGTTCCCCTGTCCAGCCCTGAGAGGACTTCTTTTCCCGAATCCAGCCTGGAGAGGGCTTCTGTTCCCAAGGGCAGCCCTGAGAGCCCGGAGGCTCACAAATGCCAGCCCACCCTCCCGCTCCTGCCTCCTCCACCGCTGTCATCTGGCAGCCCCTCTGCTCGCCCTCAGCCCACCATTGGTACGGTGCGAGCTCTGCGGGTCTGCCATCCTCCATCGTCACCATGGCTGGGGAATCCCTGGCCTCATCCTCCAGCCTCTAAGCTCCAGCCTCCGCCTCGGCCTGTCGACCCAGTGGCTCCACCATGGCTCTTAGCTCCCTCCTCTCCGCCATGGCCCATCAGTCCACTGGCTCCACCGGGCTCCCTCGTCCCACCGGCTCTGTCAGGCTCCTCCATCCCTTCGGCTCCACCGCTGCCTTCTGGATCCCCGCCTCTGTATCGGTCGCCTGAGCCATCTGCTCCGCCTCGGCCTTCCGGATCCTCCCTGTCGCCCTGGCTCATCGGCTCTCCGCCTCGGGCTCCTCCCTCCGCCGGCTCCACCGTGGGTCATCATCATGGCTGTGGCCTAGGTCCCGCTTGTTTCCTCTTTGGCTCCTCCATCCATCGTCACCTCCCTGGACTCTGTCTGCCGGCCCCTTCCCGGGTATCCGTCCTCTTCCTGAGCCTCCTCCCAAGTTCTCACCCGTCCTTCTCCATGTTATATCTACGTCGCGAGGACGCGCCTTCCGGGAGGGTGGCGATATGTCACGCACATGGACTGTCTGTGTGTGTGTGTTTTCTCCCTCATGTGCCCATATTTGGTCGTTCCTGTTCCTGTCCTCGTTATCCCATTATTAGTTGATTCCCCTCACCTGTCTATCCCTCGTTTAGTTTAGTATTTTAAGTGTAGTCTGCCCCATGTTTCTTTGTCAGGTCTTAAACGTTGTTGAGTTGTGCTACGTGTGTGTTCCTGCCTGCCCTGTGTCACCCCTTCTGAGGATTATTAAAGACTGTTATTTGTGTTTACTCCGCGTCTCCTCGTTCCTCCCAGTAGGCAATCATGACAGATAGTAAGGAAAAAGTTGCACTTTTAAATAATTTTGTATTGTATTGCTTTTTTATAGATTTTGTATTGTTGTTTTTACGAACACTCCACCCCCTTTTGTATTGTACTGTAAATAACCTGTAAGCTTATTAATGTGTATTCTCACAAAGATTCTTTATTCATAAAAATTAATGCACTCACCCAGTGTCTTGATATTCTCCTGTAGCTCTCTGATTTCATTGTCTCTCAGTTTCTCCTCTAGTTCATTTCTGACTCTCTTTTCTGAAGCTCTCCTATACGTATGAAGAGAATAGGGTTCAGTCTTCGTGCTCTCTATACGATCTAACAGATCTGAGATCTGTTCTGAGCTTCTCTGGTCCTTTAACCCCATCACACTGTACCAGCTCCCATAGAGACTCACAATCCTCTGAGATTCTGTGGATTCTACTAAATCTGACACACTTTGGTCAACAGTGAGTTCAGTGATGAAAAGCAACATGAAGTGCTCTTGTGAGTAAAATATTCCTCTAATCTTCTCCATTTCTGCTCTGTCTTCATTAGTAAGTGGAGTGACAGGAGTAACAAGGATGAAAACATGAACTCCAGGATCACAGAGAGACAAACAGAGGTGAGTCTCCCGCATCACTTCCTCCTCTGAGAGCTGAGAGAGAGCTGGAAGCTCTATTACACAGATCTGCCGTCCATCCATCTTCTCCTCTTCCTTCTGACACACTTTACTCATCTCTTTACGTCCCGGTTTACTTGTTATCCCTCTAAACATTCTAGACACTGAGTTCTTGAGTGTTGGATTATTTCCACACAGCACAATGTTCAGCTTTGCTTTCCCAGTAGTCATCACTGAAAACATTAATTAGAAACAGATGATTTAGCTCAGATTTGCTACCAAATGTATACTTCATTAAACAACAACAAAACTATTATATTGTAAAATATAATTACACTGCAGTGCATTCTTTTATCAACTGAAAGTTTGGGTGAATCCACTCTCTATGCAACACTCTATTAAAAAATATCTACATTTTTGTTTTCAACCAAAACAAAACAGATCAGTGAAAAGAAATACTGGTTCAATTAACACAGTAGGGCTCCTTATTTTTCTCCCTGTCATTTTTTGTCTCTAAGACAATGTAACTATAAAAGGACAACACAATAGTTCATGATCATATTCTTAGAAGTATTATCCTGAGAAAGAACAAACCTCCTCCATCACTTGCTGTTTTTGTGTCCTTCTTTTTCTCGTCTCCTCTGACTGAAGCTCCAGATCTGCTCAGATCTTCCTCCACTGATGTTCCACCTTCATCCTCACACGTGTCACAGATGAGAAATTCTATACATTCTTTCTTGAGTATCTCTTCTGTCATTCTGAACAACTCAAAGCGCCATCCTGTGCTTACTGTATTAAACTTCAGATGTCCTCCTCCACACTCCTTTATTAAATCATGAATAGTGTTATTCCTAGAAGCGAATATTGATCCGCGTGGCTCATCATCAGTAGTCAGCACTATAGTGTGTTTCATGGCCTGGTAACTGAAGAGGTTCAGCACATATTTCACTCTGTGTTTGTCGTTCTCACTGAAGTTCTTATTCTGCAGTACGAGTACAAACACATGAGGTCCTGGAGCAGACAGAGACACACACTCTCTCACTCCATCTATTATCACTCCCTGTGGGAAATTTGGCTGGAGCAGGTGAGGATTGAAGACTGTGATCTTTCTCCCCTCCACCTCTCCACTGATTCTGTCACTGGATTGCCATAAATAAGATGGAGCTTCACTGTCAAACGCTGCTCTACCCAGTATACTGTTTGCCACCCGTCTGTTTTCTGATCCATTCTTTCCTATCAGCACAATCCTCAGATCACTCACTGAAAAAGAGCACAAAATGCAATAAAAAAACAGTGCACAATCATCACTTAAGAATTTCATATCAAATATTCTACAGATTTAACACCAGCAGTTATGTTAAAATATCAAGTAACCCTTTCACAAGCTTCAGAAACATCTAACAAAGATATACATTCGTTTAATCCTAAAGAGTTATCATCAATAATTACACTGACTTACCATTGGGAAGATCATGTTTGGACTTTTATGCATTTTATTCACTAATAATAAAAGAACGGCAGCTGCATAGATCCCCGTGAGCAGCAGGGAGTCACTAACACTGGTTCAGTACAGTAACTAGTACCGTTGGCTATCTGTGGGCATCTATTATTTCTCTGTATATATTAGTCTCTGTATAAATACTAGTCCTCAGTTAACAGACTGATCTCCCAGGAAATCACCAACAATCCTCAGATGTTTTCTTGTGCTTGAATGACACAAAACACAGAAACAGCTTCAACTGCAGCATGCAGAGATCATGTTTTGCTCTACTGTATCAAAAGCACTGTCTGACGTCACTGATGTGACGTATGAATAAGTGCAGAAGAGATCTCGGCTATGACAGACTGCATGGGTTCAGGAGACCTGCGGTTCAGACCCAGATCTGTATGGACAAGTTTCATTTTTGGAGAATCAGTGTCTACCTTCATTTTATGAAAATGAGCATCTTTCATTAAAAACAAATAAACACAGTGCACTCTAAAAATTGAGGCTATAGTAGTTTACTTGTCACGAACGAGACTCCCGCTGTGCCTCCTGCTCACCACCAGAGGGAACTCTCTCCCGAGTTTTGAACTTCAATCCGGTCTACACACATACACTTACACACACACACATACCTGGCTCTGATTGCCCTGCACCTGATTCCCATTAGGTGACTATTTAAACAGCTCTCAGACTCTCCCTCATTGCGAAGTCTTGTATTGCCCCGGTGTACATTTCTGAGCGTTTCTTTCCGTGTCTGGCCTCTCTGTGTATTACCTGAACTGCTTCTCTCCTTCTGATTGCCTGCCGCCTGCCCCGAACTCTTGCTATTGTTTCATTGACTACTGATTGTTTGCTGCCTGCCCCGACCCTTTGCACGTCCCTGGATAACGATTTGACTTCTCTCCTCTGTTGTGTTTGCTGGTGTTTGACTTTGCCTGTTGATTACGATTTCTAATAAACTGCAGATGGATCCTCACTCTGTTGACGCCTCGTTACAGAAGACTTCGCCATTATATGATCCAGCAGCTTTGGCTCAACTTACCACGGAAGTATCAGCTCAGGCGAATCAACTCGCTGCTCATCAACACCAGCTGGCTCGACTGAC
>NW_015649580.1:175589-180412 GCF_001515625.1 Sinocyclocheilus rhinocerous | reverse complement strand
CACTATCTGAGGAGCTTGTTAACGTGCTTCGGAGTATGCGCCTTTCATCTCCGGAATCAGCGCTTACTCAGCCGAGCATGGACATGTCATCCCCTGCCACTCCCTCGATGAATCCTTGCCTGGCTCTTCCAGACAAATTCGACGGAAACCCCACGAAGTGTAAGGGATTTCTGTTGCAATGCTCCTTGTTTGTCAACCAACAGCCTGCGATTGTAC
The DNA here is from genome assembly GCF_001515625.1 of Sinocyclocheilus rhinocerous. Taxonomy (NCBI): domain Eukaryota; kingdom Metazoa; phylum Chordata; class Actinopteri; order Cypriniformes; family Cyprinidae; genus Sinocyclocheilus; species Sinocyclocheilus rhinocerous. Next base: position 180,196 of record NW_015649580.1, on the reverse strand, counting down.
ACCACTGATATCAGCAAGATCTCCTTTGTCTGTTCACTCCTAACTGGGAAGGCTTTGGAGTGGGCCACGGCAGTATGGAGGGAGGATGGATCAGCTTTCCCCACATTTAGTACTTTTCTCCGACGCTTCCGAGAAATATTCGAACATCCTGAAGGAGGTAAAGATGCGGATGAACAATTGCTCGCCTTATCTCAGGGCAGAAATACCGCAGCTGAGTACGCCTTGTCATTTCGCACCCTCGCCGCTCAGACTGATTGGGTTGAAAGCACGTTGAAACTGCTTTTCCGCAAGGGACTCAGCCCTGAACTCCAATCGGAACTAGCTTGCAGGGACGAGGGGAGAACGCTCAACCAATTCATAGAACTGGCTATTCAAATTGACAATTTGATTCGTTCTCGTCGCCCTACCAGAACGATACCTACCAGTCATTCGGTTCCAATCACTTCTTCTTCCTCCTCTTCTGTGGAACCCATGCAGCTCGGATACACTCACCTGTCTCCAGAGGAGCGAGAGCGCCGAATCACTCAACATCTCTGTCTCTACTGCGGCCAAGCTGGCCATCTCCGGGCCTCCTGTCCCACACGACCGCCTCTTCGTAATTCCTCTGCGGTGAGTCCATGCATTCAGGCACATCACTCCAGTACATGCATAAAAGTACCCATAACACTATCCATAGAGGGTAATAACATATCTACCTCAGCGCTACTGGACTCAGGGGCAGCGGGGAATTTCATGTCACATCGACAACATAGACAACATAACATTCCTCTAATCCCTTGCAATTCTCTGCTGGCAGTGGAGACGCTAGATGTTGGTGAGGGTCTCTACTGCGGCCAAGCTGGCCATCTCCGGGCCTCCCTGGTTACGACAACATGACCTACTCATCTCCATGGAGGGAGGGTCGGATCATTCAGTGGGATCCTTCATGTCAAGCCAAGTGTCTGAGCAACAAGCCAGCAATCTCAGTTCAAGCCGTCAAGCTCACGGACGAGTCAGCTCACTCGTCTGCACTTCCCTCAGAGTACACAGATCTCATTGAGGCCTTCAGTAAATCCAAGGCGTCAAAACTACCCCCTCACCGTTCTAGCGACTGCGCTATTGAACTACTACCAGGTGCAGCACCACCCAAAGGCCGTATCTTTCCCTTATCCCAACCCGAGTCAGAGACTATGAAGAAATATATCAACGAGGAACTTTCTAAGGGATTCATCAAGCCGTCAACCTCACCTGCATCAGCAGGATTCTTCTTCGTTAAGAAAAAAGATGGAGGTCTACGTCCATGCATCGATTACCGGGGTCTCAACGACATAACTGTTAAATTCCGATACCCATTGCCACTAGTACCACCGGCCTTGGAGCAACTTCGCAAAGCCAGCTACTTCTCCAAGTTAGATCTCCGCAACGCTTACAATCTCATCCGCATCAGACAGGGTGATGAGACAGCCTTCTCCACCTGTACTGGGCACTATGAATATTCCATTATGCCTTTCGGCCTTGCTAACAGTCCTTCTGTGTTCCAATCCTTCATCAATGACGTCTTCCGGGACATGCTGGATCGTTGGGTAATCGTTTACATCGATGACATCCTTGTCTACTCCAACACATATGAGGAACATGTACAACACGTGAGGTCAGATTTACAAAGACTCATCAACCATAAACTGTATGCCAAAGCTGAGAAATGTGAATTCCACCAGACCGGTACGTCATTCCTGGGTTACATCATCAGTCAGGAGGGAGTGGCGATGGATGAGAAGAAGTTCAGAGCTGTTCTCAACTGGCCACAACCGGCGACACTAAAAGAACTACAACGTTTCTTAGGATTTGCACATTTCTACCGCTGCTTCATCAGAAACTTCAGTTCCGTAGCCGCCCCTCTAACCTCCATGACAAAGAGACGTTCCTGGGTCAATGCTAAGGACATCCTCGACCCCACACTCACCAACGAGTTTCATAGGACGCACCCGGATAAGCCGGCCCCTCGACCACGCGGAAGACCCCGGCGTCGCCTGCCTCCTCGCGTCAGGAGCCGCTCACAGGGGGGGGGGCTCTGTCACAAATGAGACTCCCACTGTGCCTCCTGCTCACCACCAGAGGGAACTCTCTCCTGAGTTTTTAACTTTAATCCGGTCTACACACACACACATACCTGGCTCTGATTGCCCTGCACCTGATTCCCATTAGGTGACTATTTAAACAGCTTTCAGACTCTCCCTCATTGCGAAGTCTTGTATTGCCCCGGTGTACATTTCTGAGCGTTTCCTTCCGTGTCTGGCCTCTCTGTGTATTACCTGAACTGCTTCTCTCCTTTTGATTGCCTGCTGCCTGCCCCGAACTCTTGCTATTGTTTCATTGACGACTAATTGTTTGCTGCCTGCCCCGACCCTTTGCACGTCCCTGGATAATAAACTCGAAACCCTTTAAGACTAGCGTTCATCTTTGAAACAAAACCTAAGATACTTTAATGAAGCCTGAGAGATTTGTGTCCATCCAATTAAAAGAACACGTCTCATGTTTTATTTTGAAATGGGAAAGTGTAAAATTACAGTAACAGTACAAATGCACACTACAATACTTAATATCTATAATAATAATACCGAGTCATATTAAAATCGAGTTCTTGCAGGCAGATTATTTGCCTGATACACATCACACGGCTGAAGAAAAGTATTTCACAGGTTTTTGTTGAAACCTAAGGTTTTAAGATCACAAATAAAACCTGCATAAGTGCACTTAAACGAAGCGTTTGCTCTAGTCTCAGTTACTGTGTGAGGTTACGGGGAATAATCAGGCTGCTGAAATCCAGATGAACACTATTAATACTGTGAGGGTTTAAAGCTTCACGCTCCTCGTCTTCCTCTGGTTTGGCACCCTGATCTCGGGCTGGTCTGGGGTCAGTTGAGCTGCTGCTCAGAGCCCATGTCTGTGTAGATATTACTGACGATATGAGTCAGATCCAGACTCTGAGTCAACATCACCGACAGAACCTCGTCCGCCTGGATGCCCTCGATGAACTCATCCAGAGACAGCTCGCCTGAACACACACACAGATCATTCAGGTCATAAGGTGAACTAGGAAAAAGTGCCTAGAAAGTGAAACTTTTTGAATGCATTTTTGCATAGACAACACCCCTCATGGACTTTAGGTTAAAAGTTCTCTGCAAAATATCCTGCAGTTTTTTGTCATGATCCATACATGTATATATTTGTGAATTAAAAAAAAATAATGAAAATCTTATGCTGCTGTTTTGCTTGTAACTTTATTTATATTCATTTTAGCAACACAAAATATCTCTCAAACTGACATTTATACATGCACCTAAACATCTGAGACAGGTATAGGTGCATTAGTACTCAAGTGTGAATGCAGACCATGAAATATGGCAAATTTGTAGAACACACACTTCAACTTTACAGATTGTATCAGCTTCTGCACATTATAAAATATGATGAGGGTCAGATTTTCATGATATATCACCTTTAACATAACTACAGACGATCATTTAAGACCGTTTACAATTTATGAGTTACACTGATGACAGTATTACAGTACATCAAAATCTAGAAAGATAAATGCAACTGGAATCACACTAGAATCCCATATAAAATTTAAAAAATAATAATAAAAGCAAATGAATCAACGGGTCTGAGTGTTTTTGGAACAGGGCTAACGTGTCCCGGCAAAGTTGAGTTCTTTATTTAACCCAGCATAATAGGTTGATTTGATCAAATTCATTTAAATTAATTCTTACAATACCACTGGCTTATTTTTCACTTATTTTTAGTGCTTACAGTTTAATATTTGGCTCATCAATCATGTTTAGAAATGTTTTACATGACAAGACAACTTTTTTCCCTTTTTGATTTTTCCTCATCATAGGTTACGGTTATCTTCTTCTTGAGCTCCTGAACGTGCTGATCTACTTTCTTTCTGAAATCATTCAGTTCTTCTCGTTGTTCTCTGGCTTCATCTTGATGCTTCTTCTTCATCTTCTCTATTTGTTCTTCATGATTCTGGTTCATTTCATCACACTCTTGTACTCCTCTGTCTATTCTTTCTCTCTCGTCTCTTTCTCTTCTCTTGATCTCTTCCTCTTGCTCTCGTTTCAGATCTTCTATCATTTTCTCCCATCTCTTTCTCTTCTCCACTCGTCTCTCTTCATCCTCTCGTTTTCTTCTCCTCCTCTCCTCTTTTCTCTCTCGCTCCAGCTGCTCACAACGTCTTTTCATTTCATTTATCTTTTCTTCATATTCTGTCTTCTTCTGTTCTTTCTCTCTTTTCTGTTGTTTTTTTTCCTCCTCTCTGTTTTGTCTTCCTTCTTCTCTCTCTCTTTCAAATTTCTTTCTCTTGTTCTCCAGTTCTTCATGTTTTTCTCTCAGCTGTTTCTCGTGTCTCTCTTTTCTCTCTCTTTCCTCTTCCTCTCGTTCTCTCATCTGTCGTTTCTTCTCTTCCTCCCATTCTCTTTGCTGTCGTTTAATTTCCTCTTGAGTCTCTTTGTCATTTTCAGCCTCTTTTATTTTTCTCTTCCATTCTTCTCTCTCTTTCTCTTCTTGCTTCTTCCTCATTTGTTCCTCTGAATCTCTCTTTTTTATTTCCTCTTCCTGTT
>NW_015649580.1:165626-172225 GCF_001515625.1 Sinocyclocheilus rhinocerous | reverse complement strand
CTCCTCTTTTCTCTCTCGCTCCAGCTGCTCACAACGTCTTTTCATTTCATTTATCTTTTCTTCATATTCTGTCTTCTTCTGTTCTTTCTCTCTTTTCTGTTGTTTTTTTTCCTCCTCTCTGTTTTGTCTTCCTTCTTCTCTCTCTCTTTCAAATTTCTTTCTCTTGTTCTCCAGTTCTTCATGTTTTTCTCTCAGCTGTTTCTCGTGTCTCTCTTTTCTCTCTCTTTCCTCTTCCTCTCGTTCTCTCATCTGTCGTTTCTTCTCTTCCTCCCATTCTCTCTGCTGTCGTTTAATTTCCTCTTGAGTCTCTTTGTCATTTTCAGCCTCTTTTATTTTTCCCTTCCATTCTTCTCTCTCGTTCTCTTCTTCTGTCTTCCTCATTTGTTCCTTTAAATCTCTCATTTTTATTTCCTCTTCTTGCTTCATCTGTAATTCTGCTATAGTACGTTCTTTATTTTTCATCTTTTCTTGATCTTGTTCATCTTCTTCTTCTCTTTCTTCTTGCTGTTTTTCATACTGTATTCTCTGATCTTCAATCTCTTTCTCCATCTCCTCTATTCTTTGATTATATTCAGCTCTTTTCTGTTCCTCTTCTTCTGATCGTTTCTGGTCCTCCTTCATCTCTCGTTTCTTCTGCTCTGATCTTTCTTTCTCCTCAAACTCTCTCCTGAGTGTTTCCTCTTGTTCTCTGAACTTGTTCTTCAGTCTCTCTCTTTCCTCTTCTGCCCTTTGTTTTCTCTCCTCTAGTCTCTTTCTCATACTCATGTCTTCCATGTCGTATTTGGCTTCTAATTCTTCAACTTGAGACAGTTTTTTTCTTTTATTCTCTTCTAGCATTTCCATTCTCTGTTCAGTGGAGATCTCTGCCTCCTCAAACATCTCATTAGTGAAATATCGGCCCTGATTATATTTCTTCATCTCTTCTATCATATCGAACAGCTTAGTAACTTGTGTCTGATCTCGTATTCTTGTGTTGTTAAAAGCCAGGAATCTGTTTCTACAGTCACTAGTCAGTTTCTTGAGTTCATCATTTATTTCTATATATTGTTCTACTGTTAGAGTTTTCCTGTAAGGTAGGCCTACTCTAGTGTAGAGAAGAACGCTTAAATCTGCTTCTTTCAGATGATCTCCTCTAGTGAAGAGAACAATGCAGAAATCTGCTGCTTTTGGGCCAAATATCATCTTGATCATGTTTAAAGTCTCTTTCTCCTCTGGAGTGATTCCTCCCAGACTCAGCACAATGATGAACGCATGTGGTCCAGGAGCTGACAGTGAAATACAGTTCATTATTTCTTCCTGCACTTGTTCTTTTGTCAGTCTCGTGTCAAAGAGTCCTGGAGTATCAATAACAGCTACTGATCGACCATCAACTTCACCAACTCTCTTCTGACAAACAGTGGTCACCAAACGTGAACTAGCTTCACTGCGAAACTCATCGTTTCCGAGGATAGTGTTTCCTGTTGCAGACTTTCCACTTCCTGTCCTCCCAAACAGCAAGATCCTCAAGCATCCTGCATCTGATGGTGAATCTTCATCATCTGAAAATGACAAAAAACAATTCATTAAGTTTTGGGTGCTGAATTATTGACTTTATTTAATAGGACACAGAGAGGGAAGGTTAATGAAACTGTGTCTGCCCTCCATTTAATAGCACTTTTTTCCACATTCAAAATATAGCAGTTCAAGTACTTTATGCTAAAAGTATACTTACTGTTAAATTGTGAATTTTGGTACACCTCTAAATGCATATAAATGAATAATCCAATCATGTGCTATAAGTGTGGGAAATAACAGAGGATTCAGATGCGAGCTCAGCAGATAACAGTTTATTAGAGGAAGCAGAGATCAGCAGCAGACAGAGATCAAGATCTTGGGTGCAAGAGAAATAGTCTACTGGTAGCGCGGTGGCTGCAATGGACATGAACAATCCAGGACCGGAAACAGAGCAGAAATCCAACCATAACGTCAAATTGCCACCAATGGATCTTCGATCAACTTAGGCTTACAATGCTTTTGAGAAACAAAGTATACTTACTGTTAAATTGTGAATTTTGGTACACATCTAAACGCATATAAATGAATAATCCAATCATGTGCTATAAGTGTGGGAAATAACAGAGGATTCAGATGCGAGCTCAGCAGATAACAGTTTATTAGAGGAAGCAGAGATCAGCAGCAGACAGAGATCAAGATCTTGGGTGCAAGAGAAATAGTCTACTGGTAGCGCGGTGGCTGCAATGGACATGAACAATCCAGGACCGGAAAATCCAAGCATGTTAACAGAAAGTTGAGTGGAAGGAAAAAGATGCACAACCAACCGAGAGAACTGCAGCCTTATGAGGATTGTCAAGCAAAATCGATTCAAGAATTTGAGTGAACTTCACAAGGAATGGACTGAGGCTGGGGTCAAGGCATCAAGAGCCACCACACACAGACGTGTCAAGGAATTTGGCTACAGTTGTCGTATTCCTCTTGTTAAGCTACTCCTGAACCACAGACAACGTCAGAGGCGTCTTACCTGGGCTAAGGAGAAGAAGAACTGGACTGTTGCCCAGTGGTCCAAAGTCCTCTTTTCAGATGAGAGCAAGTTTTGTATTTCATTTGGAAACCAAGGTCCTAGAGTCTGGAGGAAGGGTGGAGAAGCTCATAGCCCAAGTTGCTTGAAGTCCAGTGTTAAGTTTCCACAGTCTGTGATGATTTGGGGTGCAATGTCATCTGCTGGTGTTGGTCCATTGTGTTTTTTGAAAACCAACGTCACTGCACCCGTTTACCAAGACATTTTGGAGCACTTCATGCTTCCTTCTGCTGACCAGCTTTTTGAAGATGCTGATTTCATTTTCCAGCAGGATTTGGCACCTGCTCACACTGCCAAAAGCACCAAAAGTTGGTTAAATGACCATGGTGTTGGTGTGCTTGACTGGCCAGCAAACTCACCAGACCTGAACCCCATAGAGAATCTATGGGGTATTGTCAAGTGGAAAATGAGAAACAAGAGACCAAAAAATGTAGATGAGCTGAAGGCCACTGTCAAAGAAACCTGGGCTTCCATACCACCTCAGTAGTGCCACAAACTGATCACCTCCATGCTACGCCGAATTGAGGCAGTAATTAAAGCAGAAGGAGACCCTACCAAGTTATTGAGTACATGTACAGTAAATGAACATACTTTCCAGAAGGCCAACAATTCACTAGAAATGTTTTTTTTATTGGTCTTATGGAGTATTCTAATTTGTTGAGATAGTGAGTTGGTGGGTTTTTGTTAAATGTGAGCCAAAATCATCACAATTAAAAGAACCAAAGACTTAAACTACTTCAGTCTGTGTGCACTGAATTTGTTTAATACACGAGTTTCACAATTTGAGTTGAATTACTGAAATAAATGAACTTTTCCACGACATTCTAATTTATTGAGATGCACCTGTATTTATAGTGTATAACTTTTACAATTTTATTTAGCACCAAAAAAAAAAAAGAATGTACTTGTTGGTATTTAAGTATTTTTTTTAGTGCATTCAAGTATACTTTTTTTTTTATTTTATCTGAGACAGCTGATGCTTATTGTATTTAAAGGGGTATGCTGAAAAATAAATAATGAGAATAACTAGAAATGTAGCTTGCTTCCCTCTGTCAAAACAACTGCATAGAGCATACCTGTCTGAGTGCCCAAAGTATTGTTTTTCCAAACTTCGCATGTCTGTAATTCCAGAAGTATTAAAAATATCTCAATGTCATTTTTAATTATGGTTCTTAATAAAACTTTTTATTTGTAATCTTCATTTTAAGGCCCTGTATTGTTCAATCCCAGAGATATGGGGAGCTTAATTATTTTTCAACATTAAAAAAGAATCAGCTGAATGTAAAACCACCCACATTTGGTGTTTGACCACTGAAAATGTATACAATTTAACAATTTTCTACTGGAGCCATATTTAGTTCCCAATATCTCTGGAACGGAACCATAAAAAATCCTAAAAATGAAGGACCTTAAAAATGAAGATGCCAAAAGGAAAGGTTTGTTAAGAACCAAAATCAAAAAGGACATTATCTTTAATACTTGAGCTCCTGTACTGGTACTCGTTAAAATGCCCCGATACCAAACGCTGATACCACACAGCATGTGTTAAGTGCCATATTCAGACAAAGAAACACCGACAACAGACAGCAGAATGGAGTTATTAGAGATTAAAGATTTCTACAAAGTATATGTATGCAATGAATATAAAACATTCCATTTTACCACGTGTATGTGTATAAATGAGTAAATCAGTATGTATATTTAATGCTACCTATGCTTTGTTACTTTGTTAACCTCCCAAAATACTTTTTTTTCACTGCTTGTTCAATAATTCTACGTGACACATTCAAGCACAATCTCTAGGCAAAAGAAAACTGAACTGAGATAGATGGGTGCCCTTAGCAACAATAATCAATCAATACCTCATCTCACATGAAACTGAACTGAGAAGTAAAACACATTTTAAAAGCCTTCCTGATATAAACTAACTTGCAAATTGATTGTACTTGCTGTTCTTGACTTGGGACTTGAACACAAAGACCTACTTGTGCAAAACAATAACTTGGTACCACCAAGTCATTCATACGTTACTTGGTACTTGGAAACTGGTAATACTGGTGATCTGACGTCACTTCCTGTTTGTTGCTGCCGTGTGTAATATAATGTTCAAAAAACCTTCAACTTATTTTATTTCCAAGGCAACCTTTTTCATTTTAATTTAGTTTAACTTGAAGTACTAAAATAAAACTGGAATAAAAAATAAAATTAAAAACTATATTATTAATTAAAATAGTTTATTACTGGTCTCTGAAGGGCCTCCTGTGCAACTTGTTCAAAATGATTGGTTATCGTCTGACTGATCTTTTTGAAGATATACCTCTGATTTGGCCCTGTGGTGGAAACCAGTTATAGTTTTTGCTGCTGTGAACATTCAATGAACTGCAAGCACTTACTGAAGCATAAGTTGAATCATTGCTCAATCTGAAGATTTTTGTGACTACAATGTGGAATTGGACACAAATTTCTTTTGTTTATGAGCTGAGATGTCACTAAGTGCATTCTTTTGAGAATCTCTTTGAGTGTGAGAAAGTTTGGGGGTTGGGCAAACCCAGAGCAAATGCAAAGTACACATGTTGTTTTATATTTATGGTCTCTTCATGTTTGTCTGTCTGCTTAAAGACAAAGACTGAGAATCATATAAGTGTGTAGTAATTTTTATAAAACCTAAAACAAAACCAAGCTATAAGCTGTATTTGTTAAGGCTGAACTTTGAACGTGTTGTTGAGCCAAATATTGTGAGATCAGAGATTTTACAACTATTGAGTGGTTTTTCAATACATTTAATTTGATTAATTTGACTGTTTGACTAATTCTCCCTCAGGAGAAGTTGTGGATGTCCTCTGAATGGGTTTAACCCTCAGGTGTGGTTACAAGCCTGAGAAATTGATTATCTTTTTAGTTAATCCAATCACAATTTCTCTTAAATTCTTTGCACATAAATGTTTACTATTCAAATGTTGCAAAGTTATCGTTGTAAAGCCAATAAACCATAGTGACAGGAAATTATTAATATCAGAATTTAGGTTGCAATTTACAGCCCGCTGTTGAGTACCAGATTAGAATTTGGATGATGTTATTCCAATTTTAATTTTGGTTCAAGAGACTTCATTCCTCATCTACTCTGCTGCTATCTTGTCTCTGTCAATTCATGTGGTTTCGTCTAATTCTTAAGCCCCACCGGATTTCTGCGGTCTCCGGTCTAATGATGAGTATTCTTTAATTGATTTTTCTGTACATTTCTGCCATATGTACATTGACTGACAGTCACCACTGATAAGCTACCACTAAATATTGTAGAAACTTAATTTGCTGTAAAGTTGCTTTGCTATGATTTGTATCGTGAAAAGCGCTGTGCAAATAAACTTGAATTGAATTACTGACTTCAGTAAGACAATGGGCAGAAGCATGAAACATGAGCAGAAGGAATCTTTGTGCAAATCGTTCGTAAAGCCGTTCTGACGTAAGTTTTCGAATTCATGAAAATGTTCATATTGTCACAATGTTAGTTGGTTCTAAAGAAATGTACACCTGCTCTCTACCACGTGTAAATGGTGCGTAAAACATTCTGTGTTCTTTTTGTCAAACTGATGACACTGAATTTTGATGCACTTCCATAATATTTCACAAGTTTGTTTGCCTTGTCTTTTTTTTTTTACTTTAAGTAAAACACAGCACTCATCACTGTCACTTTTTACCCAACCATCCAATAAATGGAGGAGGGGCGGGACAAATACTACACCGACCAACCATCCTACTTGTACAACGACCGAACAACAATAACAAGTTGCTGGTTACTTAAATTTTATATTCAGTAATATTCTTCAAAATGAGATACTAGTAATACGTTACTGTCATGGATCATAGCAACCAAAGCGTCTTAGCTGGAAAAATGCTGTGCCACCAAAGCGTTCTCAAGCACCACCAGCTGGCTGTTTTTATAAGAGCGCCTAACATTTTTCAGCTGACTAAAAGAGCTTTAGTGGACACACGTTAATTGAATATTTATTGTTAGGCATATGGCCTA
>NW_015649580.1:163284-165257 GCF_001515625.1 Sinocyclocheilus rhinocerous | reverse complement strand
TATTTACAAATGATTGGAATTTATTAACATACACGTTTAACTATCAAATCTGATGTTTATGAATGGTTTGTGAATCCGGAGGAGAGTTTTCAGGAAGGTCTGTTTTACATGAAAATAACTCCGAATTTACTCATATATTTACGCAATTTTCAAGAATGAGGCCTAATGAGCCTGAGTTAGCTGAAGTCTGGTTTCAGCTGGTGGCTCCACTGTAAAATAACATGATCTAGAATCCTAAGTAATAATAATAATAATTTGTTACATTTATATAGCGCTTTTCTGGGTACTCAAAGCGCTTTACATTGTAAGAGGTGAATCTCCTTAATCACCACCAGTGTGCAGCATCCACCTGGATGACTCCAGCTTCACCAATAAGCACACACCAGCTTACTGGTGGAGTGGAGAAGGACTGAAGAAGCCAATCAGTGTATGGTGATGATTAGGAGGCCATGATGATGGACAGAGGCCAATGGGCAAATTTGGCCAGGATGCCAAGGTCACACCTCTACTCTTTTCGAAAGACATCCTAGGATTTTTTATGACCACACAGATTCAGGACCTTGGTTTAATGTCTCATCCGAAGGACGGTGCTTTTTCGCAGTATAGTATCCCCGTCACTATACTGGGGCATTAGGACCCACACAGACCACAGGGTGAGCACCCCCTGCTGGCCTCACTAACACCTCTTCCAACAGCTGCCTGCTGCTTGTGTGACTCATGATTCTAAACCAGTGAAACATTTCCTCAACAAAATATCAACCACATAAACTGCTGAAAAGTAAAGCATAATGAAATAACAGCATTATTTACACCCAAATATTTAATTTTTTGCACATTCATTCAAAAATTAGCTGGTTATTGTTTTGACTTACTGTTTGTGTGCTGAACCTCAGGAGTTCCTGAATAAAGTTCAATAAATCTACGCGCTTCTTTCTCCTCTTCTTCTCTTTTTTGTCTTTCCTGTTGTTTCTGTTTCTCCCATTCATCCCGTTCTCTCTTCATCTCCTCTCGTATCTTTCTCTCTTGTTCCTCTCTTTCTTTAATGTCTCTTTTATATTGTTCTTCTCTCTCTCTAAATTCCTCTTCTCTTCTCTTTCTCTCTTTCTCATGATTCTGTCTTTCTTCCACCATCATCATCTTCCTTATCTCTCTCTCTTGTTCATGTTTGAACTGAAGTTCTTCTCTCTCTCTCAGTCTTCTTTCTCTCTCTCGTTTAAGTTTTTGATAATATTCATCCCATGTTTCCTTTTCTATCTTTCTCCTTCTCTCATCCTCTTCTTCTCTTCTCTTTCTCTCTTTATAATAATTCTGTCTTTCTATCTCTATCATCATCTTCATTCTCTCTCTCTCTTCTTCATGTTTGTTCATCAGTTCTTCTCTTTCTCTGATCACTTGCTCCACTTTCTCCATCATGATCTTCTTTTGTTCTTCTTGTATTTCTTTCTCCATCTCTCTGAACATCTTAAATGAGTAGTAACTCCCTCCGTTCTCTTTCACCATGTTGTCTATCTTCTGCAGTAGATCAGTCACCTGTGCTCGGTCTCCAGTCTCTTTATTATTGAACACATGGAATCTGTTTCCACACACTTCAATCAGGTTTTTAAGGGCAGATCCAGGTTCTCCCAGAAACTGTTCGATGGTTTTGTTCTGCAGATCATCTCCTCTGGTGAAGAGCACTATGGTGTACTTTAAAGATTTCTCTCCAAACGTCTCTTGGATGATTTTCACTGATTTTGCTTCTTCTAGCGTGAATCGTCCCAGTGGAATCAGTAAGAGAAACACATGTGGTCCAGGCAGGATCATGGAGATGCTGTTGCTGATTTCTCTCTGGATTTCTTCATTAGTCAGATCAGTATCAAACAGTCCTGGAGTGTCGATCACAGTAATGTGTCTGTTGTTGATTTCATCTGTCTCTTTCTGACACACTTTAGTAATAGATGTTTGAGAAATGTCTGATATAAATGCTTCTCTTC
>NW_015649580.1:161170-162971 GCF_001515625.1 Sinocyclocheilus rhinocerous | reverse complement strand
CCACAAACTTCAATCAGGTTTTTAAGGGCAGATCCAGGTTCTCCCAGAAACTGTTCGATGGTTTTGTTCTGCAGATCATCTCCTCTGGTGAAGAGCACTATGGTGTACTTTAAAGATTTCTCTCCAAACGTCTCTTGGATGATTTTCACTGATTTTGCTTCTTCTAGCGTGAATCGTCCCAGTGGAATCAGTAAGAGAAACACATGTGGTCCAGGCAGGATCATGGAGATGCAGTTACTCATTTCTCTCTGGATTTCTTCATTAGTCAGATCAGTATCAAACAGTCCTGGAGTGTCGATCACAGTGATGTGTCTGCTGTTGATTTCATCGGTCTCTTTCTGACACACTTTAGTAACAGATATTTGAGAAATGTCTGATATAAATGCTTCTCTTCCCAAAATTGTGTTTCCAGTTGAACTCTTCCCAGCTCCAGTTTTTCCCAGCAGCACAATCCTCAGTTCAACTTCTCTTTTTCTTGATTCTAAAGATAAATCAAATAAAAATGAAAAACATTATATTGAATTTCAATTAAATGTAGTCAATTATCAAGGTCATCAGAGAATATTGTGTATTATTTATACTAAAGCATCATGTGCTAATTATATTGTTTGCATATAACGTTATTTTTTTCTCATAAATCTGTGTACATTTTTGCAGTCATGAAAAGTGAGTTTAATGCATGCAGATCTTCGGCTCATTACCTTGTGACTGGATCCACGTCTCAAATGAATGGATTCTCCTCCTCATTTCTTCAAATTGCTTCAGTTTTTCCATCTGTGCCTCCATCAATGTCTCTGTGGAGAAACAAACACCACTATTTTCATCATCTATCTGCTTTAATTTCTCCACCAACACAGACACTTGTGTGTTCAGGTCAATGAACTGATGTCTTCCTCCAAAACTCTCAATGACAGACTGTGTTTCTTCATTTAGTTCTGCTGTCTGATGCTCTGGATTCTGCTTTATGAGGATCATGATGTGTTTGTTGAGTCTTGAGCTGAAGATCCTCTGGATCTCCTCCATTTCTGCTTTGTCTTCATTATTAAGTGGAGCATCAGGAATTATGAGGATGAAAACATGAACTCCAGGATGACAGAGAGACACACAGCGGAGAGTCTGACGCATCACGTCCTCCTCTGAGAGCTGAGTGTTGAACAGAGCTGGAAGCTCCACCAGACTGATCAGACGTCCATCAAGCTCCACGTCTCTCCTCACACACTCTGAGCTCAGCTCTGACCTTCTCTCGCTCTGCTTCAGGATCAGGTTTGATATGAAGGATTTAAATTCTCTGTTACTCCCGCAAACAACCAGATTCAGCCTCACACCCTCTGGATCTGTAACAAAGGAATAAACTAGTTTGACAATGGGTACGTTTACATGAACACCAGTAATCTAATTATTTACCTTATTCTGAATAAGAGAATATTATGATTAAGATGCTTATATTGCTTTTAGAATATCAGAATCAGAATGAGCTTTATTGCCAGGTATGTTTACACATACGAGGAATTTGTTTTAGTGACAGAAGCTCCACAGTGCAACAGAATGACAGTGACAAGACAGGACACAGATAATAAAAAGAATAATATACAAATATACAAAATAGACAATGTACAAAATAGCAAAAACACAATATATAATATAGACAATTATACTGTATATGTAGAGGTATGATATGTGCAAATTTGAAATGTAAATATGTATGTGTGTTAAATAAATGTATAATGGTGTTGTATGTTCCACGTTTATTGTCAAGTGTTCATGAGATGGATTGCCTGAGGGAAGAAACTGTTCCTGCGTC
>NW_015649580.1:158925-159027 GCF_001515625.1 Sinocyclocheilus rhinocerous | reverse complement strand
CAGATTCAATGATGGCGGAGTTCAGCAGCTTCAGCAGCTTCTGTGACAGGTTGAACTTCCTCAGCTGGCAAAGGAAGTACAACCTCTGCTGGACAATGGACT
>NW_015649580.1:155522-158625 GCF_001515625.1 Sinocyclocheilus rhinocerous | reverse complement strand
GGGGGCGCCAGTGCTGATCGTATGGGTGCTGGATGAGAATTTTCCTAACTTTACTAGCTGCTGCCTGTCTGCCAGGAAGCTGGTGATCCACTGACAGACGGAGGTGGGCACAGAGAGCTGAGTTAGTTTGGACAGGAGGAGGTTTGGGATGATGGTGTTGAAAGCCGAGCTGAAATCCACAAACAGGATCCCACCGAGCTGAAGTCTACAAACAGGATCCTCACATAAGTCCCTGGTCTGTCTAGATGTTGCAGGATGTAGTGCAGTCCCATGTTGACTGTATCATCCACAGACCTGTTTGCTCGGTAGGCAAACTGCAGGGGGTCCAGTAAGGGTCCAGTGATGTCCTTCAGATAAGCCAAAACCAGTCTTTCAAATGATTTAATGGCCACAGACGTTAGAGCCACAGGTCTGTAGTCATTAAGTCCAGTAATTTGGGCACAGCTCCAGTGATCTGTTGAAGATCTGTTGAAGATGGGGGCCAGCTGCTCAGAGCAGGTTTTCAGACAGGCTGGTGTTACACCATCTGGGCCTGGTGCCTTTCTTCTCTTGTTCTTTCCAAAGACCTGACTCACATCATCTTCACTGATCTGAAGTGCGGGGGGGTTGCAGGAGGTGTGAATGCTGTTTTTTCAAACCTGCAATAAAACTTGTTCAGATCGTCTGCCAATTGTTGATTTTCCACAGTGCTGTGGGATGGTGTCTTGTAACTAGTGATATATTTCAGACCTTTCCATACTGAAGCAGGGTCACTGGAAGAGAATTGGTTCCTTACCTTTCCAGAATAATTCCTCTTTGCCACTCTGATCTCCTTTTCCAGTGTGTATTTGGCCTGTTTATACAAGACTCTGTCCCCATTCTTGTGAGCATCTTCTTTGGCCTGATGGAGCTGTCTGAGTTTTGCAGTGAACCATGGTTGGGCAGGAGGAGGTTTGGGATGATGGTGTTAAAGGCCGAGCTGAAGTCCACGAACAGGATCCTCACATAAGTCCCTGGTCTGTCTAGATGTTGCAGAACATAATGCAGTCCCATGTTTACTGCATCGTCCACAGACCTGTTTGCTCTGTAGGCAAACTGAAGAGGATCCAGCAAGGGTCCAGTGATGTCCTTCAGGTGGGCCAGCACCAGTTTTTCAAAAGACTTCATGACCACAGACGTTAGAGCCACAGGCCTGTAGTCATTAAGTCCTGTAATTTTGGATTTCTTTGGGATGGGGATGATGGTGGAGCGTTTGAAGCATGAAGGGACTTCGCACAGCTCCAGTGATCTGTTGAAGATCTGTGTGAAGATGGGGGCCAGCTGGTCAGCACAGGATTTCAGACAGACTGGTGTAACACAGTCTGGGCCTGGTGCTTTTTTCCTTTTCTGCTTCCGGAAGACCTGGCGCACCTCGTCTTCACTGATCTGAATTGCAGGTGTGGGGGACAGGGTGGTTGCTGGAGGTGTGAATGGTTGTGTGGAGAGGTGTTCAGGGCGGGTGTGGGGTGTTTTTTCAAACCTGCAGTAGAACTCGTTTAGATCGTCTGCCAGTTGTTGATTCTCCACAGTGCTGGGGGATGGTGTCTTGTAGTTGGTGATTTCTTTTAGACTTTTCCACACTGATGCGGAGTCACTGGAAGATAATTGAATCCTTATTTTTTCAGAATAATTCCTCTTTGCCACTCTGATCTCCTTTTCCAGTGTGTATTTAGCCTGTTTATACAAGACATTATTCCCCTTCCTGTGAGCATCTTCTTTGGCCTGACGGAGCTGTCTTGAGTTTTGCAGTGAACCACGGTTGGTCGTTGTTGTAGGTTAAACGAGTCCTGGTAGGAATGCACATATCTTCACAGAAACTGATATATGATGTTACAGTCTCTGTGAGCTCGTCCAGATCGGTGGCAGCAGCTTCAAAAACACTCCAGTCAGTGAGGTCGAAACAGGCTTGTAAATCCCGATCTGCTTCATTAGTCCATCTTTTTATAGTCCTTAATACAGGTTTAGCTGATTTCAGTTTCTGCCTGTAGGTCGGTATAAGATGAACCAAACAGTGATCAGGGAGTCCTAAAGCTGGCCGTGGGACAGAGTGATATGCATTCTTTATTGTGGTGTAACAGTGATCCAATATATTACTGTCTCTGGTGGGACATGTGATGTGCTGTCTGTATTTTGGCAGTTCACGGGAGAGATTTGCTTTATTAAAGTCCCCGAGAATGATTAAAACAGAGTCCGGGTGTTGTTGTTCTGTCTCTGTGATCTGATCAGCGAGTTTCTGTAAAGCGGAGCTCACGTGCGCTTGCGGAGGAATGTACACACTTACAAGAATGAACGAGCAAAACTCCCGCGGCGAATAGAACGGCTTGCAATTAATGAAGAGCACTTCTAGATCTGAACAGCACATCTTCTTTAACACAGTTACATCTGTACACCACCTCTCATTGATGTAAAAGCATGTCCCGACGCCGCGCGATTTCCCCGTTGATTCTGCGTCGCGATCTGCTCTAAACAGCTGAAAGCCCGGCAGACTCAACGCGCTGTCCGGAATGGCGTCTTTCAGCCAGGTTTCCGTGAAACACAGAGCAGCAGAGTTTGAAAAATCCTTATTTGTCCGGGAGAGCAGAAGAAGTTCGTCCGTTTTGTTGGGTAGAGAGCGGAGATTTGCCAGATGGATGCTTGGCAACGGCGTTCTGAATCCGCGCTGTCTGAGCTTCACGAGCGCGCCGGCTCGCTTCCCCCGTCTGCGCGTCCTGAAGCGTCTGAACAGCGCCACAGCTCCCCCGACTACAATGTCCAGCAAAACATCAGAATAATCAAAACCGGTGAAATATCGGGTGGTGTGTACTTCCGAATGTCCAGCAATTCGTCTCTGGTGAAACTGATTGCAGGGATATAACTAAAGACAGGACAAACTAACAAAAACATAAAAACAACTGCGGAGCACACCACGGAGGCAGCCATCAGCGTCGGCGCCATCTCTCATAGCTACTCTTAAGTAGCACTTAAAAGCACAGCTGCGCACGATCGTGTTAAGTGCATTTTTGTGAAACACACGTGAAACAATAACGAACGATCGTAAAATGACTCGTAGAAAACGCTCTTAAGCTCTAAGATCAATCGTTATCGA
>NW_015649580.1:155224-155413 GCF_001515625.1 Sinocyclocheilus rhinocerous | reverse complement strand
TCTGATCTCCCTGATCTCCTTTTCCAGTGTGTATTTGGCCTGTTTATACAAGACTCTGTCCCCATTCTTGTCTTTGGCCTCTTTGGCCTGACGGAGCTGTCTGAGTTTTGCAGTAAACCATGGTTTGTCATTGTTGTAGGTTAAATGAGTCCTGGTAGGAATGCACATGTCTTCACAGAAACTGATATA
>NW_015649580.1:154665-154984 GCF_001515625.1 Sinocyclocheilus rhinocerous | reverse complement strand
GTGTAACAGTGATCCAGTATATTACTGTCTCTGGTGGGACATGTGATGTGCTGTCTGTATTTTGGCAGTTCACGGGAAAGATTTGCTTTATTAAAGTCCCCGAGAATGATTAAAACAGAGTCCGGGTGTTGTTGCTCTGTCTCTGTGATCAGATCTGCGAGTTTCTGTAAAGCCAGGCTCACGTGTGCTTGCGGAGGAATGTAGGCACTCACGAGAATGAACGAGTGAAACTCCAGCGGCGAATAGAACGGTTTACAGTTTATGAAGGGCGCTTCTAGATCAGAACAGCACATCTTCTTTAACGCTGTAACATCTGTAC
>NW_015649580.1:152953-154655 GCF_001515625.1 Sinocyclocheilus rhinocerous | reverse complement strand
AAGCCCGGCAGATGTAGCGCGCTGTCCGGAATGGCATCATTCAGCCAGGTTTCCGTGAAACACAGAGCAGCAGAGTTTGAAAAATCCTTGTTTGTCCAAGAGAGCAGAAGTAGTTTGTCCATTTTGTTGGGTAGAGAGTGGAGATTCACCAGATGGATACTAGGCAACAGCGTTCGAAATCTATGCTGTCTAAGCTTCACGAGCGCGCCAACTCGCTTCCCCCATCTGCGCATCCTGAAGCACTTGATCAGCGCCACAGCTCTGCCAACTACAACGTTCAGCAAAACGTCCGAATAATCGAAATCCGGTAGAAGATTTTGTGGTGTGTTCTGCCGAATGTTCAGGAGTTCATCCCTGGTAAAACTGATCGTGTTTGAGAAACAAAAAACAGGAAAAACTAACAAAAACAGTACAAACACTGGGGAGCCAAGCACTGAGGCGGCGCCATCTTGTTCTTCAATCAATATTCCTTTCATGTTCCTGTTTTACATGTTATAGTACATAGATCAATTAACGTCACACGTCATTACATCCCCACGCGACGCCATCCGACATTCCCTCCAGATTTTCACGTATCAACATATAGTTCGTCTTCGTTATGGTGCCATATACAGTTTTAGGCATTTAATTTTTAATTTTACGAAAGCTTCAAGTGCAGTTAATTATTTGTCATGCTATGCGTGCAAACAGACGACTGCGTTGTTGAAGCCATGCTCTTTTGTTTGCTGTCAAACGGTTGACCACTGCCGTGAGTGTATCCTGTCCCAAAATGCGGCAAAAAGTCCTACTCAACGGAAATAGTGTGATTAAGGTGTGTACATGTCTATACTGCACTTCGATAATGCGGCTAAAACAGAAATACTCCATATGACTAAATTCGATTTGTATTTACTTCGAGTATGACTTTAGTCTACATGAGTTGCTTTTAGAATATTCCTTTCATGTTCCTGTTTTACATGTTATAGTACATAGATCAATTAACGTCACACGTCATTACATCCCCACGCGACGCCATCCGACATTCCCTCCAGATTTTCACGTATCAACATATAGTTCGTCTTCGTTATGGTGCCATATACAGTTTTAGGCATTTAATTTTTAATTTTACGAAAGCTTCAAGCTTTTTCATAAAAGCATTAAACTTGGTACACTTGTATAGTTTGTGGACCTGAACATTTTGAGAAATGGAGCCATCGCAAAAACACCTCGTGGTGGCCATGGCGACCATTTTACTGTCCGCCAAACCAAATTATGTATTTTGTGTCATATCTCCTGAAACAAACATGATAACACATAAAAGGTCATGTCGACCCCTATGTTCTGATGGTCAATGATTACAATGATACCATATACAACAACATAAACTTTTCAGATGAACAGTTAATGGTAAAATCAATGAATGAGCATTTACAATAGTCCAGATTATGGCTATTATTATTTTTTTCTTTCTGTGATAACTAATATTTTATTTAAAAATACAATAAAAGATTGTTTTCAAGAATACAATCATATATTTCAGAGATATAAAAAAATAATCTCAGGTAAGCATATTTTTTCTTACCTCTCAGGCAGAGTCAGGTAAGGAAAAGGAAAGGAAAGGATGTTGACGTGTGGCCAAGTATGGTGTCCCACACTCAGAATTTGTGCTTTGCATTTCACCCATCCAAGTGCACACACACAGCAGTGAGTAGTGAACAAACAC
>NW_015649580.1:152164-152520 GCF_001515625.1 Sinocyclocheilus rhinocerous | reverse complement strand
CACATATAGAAATTAACACAATATACAGTGGCAGTGACATGACATGTGGCCAAGTGTGGTGTCCCACACTCAGAATTTGTGCTTTGCATTTCACCCATCCAAGTGCACAGACACAGCAGTGAGTAGTGAACAAACAAACACACACACACACACAGTTAACACACACCCGGGGCAGTCGGCAGACATTTTTTCTGCTTTTATGTCAAACGGGTCAAATAAGGGATTAAATTAGCGTTGCTGTCGAATAAAGTGTCGGGTGTTCTGTTAATTACTGTGGGTGTGGGAAGATCATTCCACCAGCCAGGAACTGTGAACGAAAAATGTTCTGGAAAGTGATTTTGTGCCTCTCTGTGACG
>NW_015649580.1:148767-152037 GCF_001515625.1 Sinocyclocheilus rhinocerous | reverse complement strand
GTAATAGTGAGTGGAAGTAGGCGGGTGCTGAGCCTGTGGCTGTTCTGTATGCAAGCATCAATGTCTTGAACTTAATGTGAGCTGCAACCAGTAGCCAGTGGAGGGAGATAACAAGAGGTGTGACATGGGCCCTTTTAGGCTCGTTGAAGACCAGTCAATGCTGCTGCATTCTGAATCATTTGTAACCTGCTGGATGGTGAAGTCATGCTGTAGAGTCGGAGTGGCAGGGAAGACGAGAAGCTCAGTCTTTGAAAGGTTTAGCTGCAGGTGATGATCCTTGATCCATGCCGAGATGTTTGCCAGGCAGCCTGAGATCTATTCAGCTACCGTTGAATCATCTGGTTAAAAGGAAAGATAGAGCTGTGTGTCATCAGCATAGCAATGGCAGGAGAAACCAAGTCATGTAGTGTATATGGTGAAGAGGAGGGGTCCAAGAATTGATCCCTGAGGAACCCCAGTGACCAGTTGATGTTCTTTGGATAGCTCTCCTCCCCAGGAAACCCTGAAAGACCTACCTGTGAGATAAGATTCAAACCAGTGGAGTGCAGTTCCTGTGATGGTAGACAGGAGAATCTGATGATTTACAGTGTCAAAAGTGGCAGATAGATCCAGCAGAATGAGAACTGATGATTTGGAATCAGCTTTCGCAATCTGCAGGGCTATAGTGACTGAGAGTAAAGCAGTCTCAGTTGAATGGCTGCTTCTGAAACCTGATTGGTCAACGTTCATCATTCTGTGAAATAAATAATTTAACTGTCTATAAAGGTGTGAACCAAATGATCCAATCCATTAGAATAACAAAGGAACAGCATTCCTCAGGAACATCTTGTAGATTGCAGGATCTCCAGCAGGAGGTCCTAACAGTATCTGTTGTTTGTAGCCCTTTTGTCTTTAGGTATAAAATTATATTCCACAGACAGAACTTTGGGAGAAGCTAAGATTCTTGCAAGGTTTAAGACTGTTTGTAGGATGACATGCTAACATCACTACTGAAGAACTGCTACACTACCATCTTCAATAAATTCTTCACCCCACAAAAATTTTGGGAAAGCCTACTTCATTTTTTTTATTAGAGAAATCTAGTACATTGGAAAAGGAAAGGAAAGGACATGACATGTGGCCAAGTATGGTGACCCATACTCAGAATTTGTGCTCTGCATTTAACCCAAGGAAAAATGCACAGACACAGTAGTGAACACACACCCGGAGCAGTGGGCAGCCATACTGCTGTGGCGCCCGGGGAGCAGTTGGGGGTTTCACCTCAGTCGTGGTACTGAAGGTGGAAGAGAGTGCTGGTTATTCCCTCCCCCCACCGACAATTCCTGCCGGACCCGAGACTCGAACCCGCGAACTTCAGGTTACAAGACCAACTCTCCATTAGGCCACGACTGCCCCAAGGGCTACGGCTTATGGCTGCACATCTCGTCAGTAAAGCCAGTTCTGTGATTAGTAGTAAATCTCCACCCCCTGCTTTCAAATGGAGCGGCATTTACTACACAGAGCCGTAGTTCATATCGCGTTCATAATCACAGATGAATCGCATTTCATTATGAATGCGATATTACGTAGCTTGTCAATGAACTACGGCTCTGTGTAGTAAATGGTGCTCCATTTGAAAGCAGGTGATGGAGATTTACTAATAATGACAGAACTGGCTTTACTGACGAGATGCGCATGATAATCGCATTCGATTATTTGCTCAGCCCTACTACGACTGCCCCATTGGCGAACCACCCAAACGACTGCTCAGCAAAATAGAGTAAAGGTGATGACATGGGACAACTTTTTACATTAGAAGGGGTAGTATGCACTGGCTTGTCTAGACAGATATTGTCTAGAAAAGAAGTTAAAGTAGATCATAAAGTGTCAGTTGCTGCATTTACATCCAGAGATGAGAAATGGGTGGATGAAGGAAGAGAGGATGACACTACACAGGACAGATGGAAGGGTGAAAGGGAGCATAGGATTTGCCTGAAAGTAACTGGTAGAGGAATCGTGGCACACAGGTAGAAATATGTAGGTTAAATGTAATAAAGAAATTATCAGAGATGTCTAGAGGTTTTACCAAAATATTGTCTGTGATACAATTGTGTGTGTAAATTAAGCCGAGCTGGTTGCCTGCTTTTTTTAGTGCTTCTGGTGGTAAGCAGTTTGAGATCGAATGAAGCTAGGAGTGGAAGTGGAAGTTAGGAAGCGGAAGTCTGCAGTGTAAGGCTTCTCCAGATGGATGTTGATGTCACCAAAGCCTATAAGTGGACAGCCATTCCCAGAGAATGAGGACAGCAGCCCATCCAGCTCCTCTGTAAAGGTAACCAGTTGACCAGGAAGGCTATAAATTACTACAATATGAAGTTTAACCAGAGCTGTTACCGTAATAGCATGAAATTCAAAATAATTATTTTTGCATAGGGAAGAGTGGGTTGAATATTTCCATTTAGTAGAAATGAGAAAACCAATACCCTTCCAACCTGATGGGGGGTGTGAAAGAAAGGGAAGTTGTTAGTTTCTGAGTCTTCTGGATGAATCCAGGTCTCAGTCAAGCCCAAGATACTAAGAGTAGACTAAGAAGCAATGGCCAGAATGAAGTCTGTTTTTTGAAAGCTGACTGACAATTCCTAACATCCCAGGGGCATATAAAGCTGCAGCATCTCCACATCTTGGCATGTCAGAACACACAGACCCACAGAAAAAGAGAGGGGTGCAATAGAAGAGGTGCAGATAGAACGCAGGTTAACAAGATTGCGTTGCCATCTGCAATTGATGTTAGAGCATTGTTGAGAGAGAACAAGAATGTATTGGAAACATACTACCACCTATGTGACTCTGCCTGAGAGGTAAGGAAATATACACTTACCCGAGATTATTTTTTTTATATCTCTGAAATATATCCTCCTGATTCACCGGTTTTCGATTATTCTGATGTTTTGCTGGACATTGTAGTCGGGGGAGCAGCGGCGCTGTTCAGACGCTTCAGGCCGCGCAGACGGGGGAAGCGAGCCAGCACCCTCGGGAAGCTCAGGCAGCGCGGATTTTGCCTAGCATCCATCTGGCAAATCTCCGCTCTCTACCCAACAAAACGTACAAACTCCTTCTGCTCTCCCGGACGAATAAGGATTTCTCACACTCTGCTGCTCTGTGTTCCACGGAAACCTGGCTGAAAGACGCCATTCCGGACAGCGCGCTGAGTCTCCCGGGCTTTCAGCTGTTTAGAGCAGATCGCGACGCAGAATCAACGGGGAAATCGCGCGGCGGCGGGACATGCTTTTACAT
>NW_015649580.1:143060-148584 GCF_001515625.1 Sinocyclocheilus rhinocerous | reverse complement strand
AAATCACACGGCGGCGGGACATGCTTTTACATCAATGAGAGGTGGTGTACAGATGTAACAGTGTTAAAGAAGATGTGCTGTTCAGATATAGAAGTGCTCTTCATTAACTGTAAGCCTTTCTATTTGCCGTGGGAGTTTTGCTCGTTCATTCTTGTGAGTGTTTACATTCCTCCGCATATCTTATACCGACCTACAGGCAGCAACTGAAATCAGCTAAACCTGTTTTAAGGGCTGTTAAAAGATGAACTAATGAAGCAGAGCGGGATTTACAAGCCTGTTTCCACCTCACTGATTGGAGTGTTTTTGAAGCTGTTGCCACCGATCTGGACGAGCTCACAGAGACTGTAACTTCATATATCAGTTTCTGTGAAGACATGTGCATTCCCACCAGGACTCATTTAACTTACAACAATGACAAACCATGGTTCACTGCAAAACTCAGACAGCTCTGTCAGGCTAAAGAAGATGCTTCCAGGAAGGGGGACAATGTCTTGTATAAACAGGCTAAATACACACTGGAAAAGAAGATCAGAGTGGCAAAGAGGAATTATTCGGAAAAAATAAGGACTCAGTTCACTTCCAGCGACGCGGCATCAGTGTGGAAAAGTCTAAAAGAAATCACCAATTACAAGACACCATCCCCCAGCACTGTGGAGAATCAACAACTGGCAGACGATCTAAACGAGTTCTACTGCAGGTTTGAAAAAACACCCCACACCCGCCCTGAACACCTCTCCACACAACCATTCACACCTCCAGCAACCCCCCTCTCCCCCACACCTGCAATTCAGATCAGTGAAGACGAGGTGCGCCAGGTCTTCCGGAAGCAGAAAAGGAAAAAAGCACCAGGCCCAGACTGTGTTACACCAGATTTCTTCATTACTGAGTTCAGTATCAAACAGTCCTGGAGTGTCGATCACAGTAATGTGTCTGCTGTTGATTTCAGCTGTCTCTCTGTGGCACTCTATAGTAACAGATATTTGAGAAATGTCTGATATAAATGCTTCTCTTCCTAAGATGGTGTTTCCAGTTGAACTCTTCCCAGCTCCAGTTTTTCCCAGCAGCACAATCCTCAGTTCATCTTCTCTTTTTAAAGTCTGATTTAAATGCTCCTCTTCCTAAGATGGTGTTTCCAGTTGAACTCTTCCCAGCTCCAGTTTTTCCCAGCAGCACAATCCTCAGTTCAACTTCTCTTTTTCTTGATTCTAAAGATAAATCAAATAAAAATGAAAAACATTATATTGAATTTCAATTAAATGTAGTCAATTATCAAGGTCATCAGAGAATATTGTGTATTATTTATACTAAAGCATCATGTGCTAATTATATTGTTTGCATATAACGTTATTTTTTTCTCATAAATCTGTGTACATTTTTGCAATCATGAAAAGTGAGTTTAATGCATGCAGATCTTCGGCTCATTACCTCGTGACTGGATCCACGTCTCTAATGAATAGATTCTCCTCCTCATTTCTTCAAATTTCTGCAGTTTTTCCATCTGTGCCTCCATCAATGTCTCTGTGGAGAAACAAACACCACTGTTTTCCTCAACCATCTGCTCCAGTTTCTCCATCAACACAGACACTTGTGTGTTCAGGTCAAAGTAAGGACAGGGCAGAGCGAGACTAGAGGATAGCAGCGATGGCCTGACAGGAACACAAAGCATAAGAGCCTGCACACACGTGGTCACACAGGCACTGCACAGGTCCAGCTACTGTAAGCATCCAGGGAAGCTCAGCCTGCAGGACAGGACAAGACAAGAGACACAGCAAAAACATGACAAAACAGATGGCAGAACTAATATAAAGCAAAACTATTCCTAGAGAAATAATGAATAAAGTAAAAGCTAACAAATAGAGAACAGAAGCTAGTTGACTAATAAAAAGAAAAGGACTAATTCTAGGACTAAACTAGAAGAACAAGAGAAAGTAAATGCTAAGGAAAATTACTAAAATAAGAAAAGGAAAAACTAAACACAAATGAAAACCAAGAACTTAATAAGTTAACTGAAAATACAATGGGGAAAAAAAAAACGAAATAGCTTAGACACTCTAGAACAGATAGCTAAACAAGACAAGACTAGGATTAACAAATAAGAACAAGTAATTTCTAATAAAGAACAGATAAGCAGTGACAAGAGAAGCACTAGATAGAACTCTGTATAAGGTTACTACACAGGAGCCACACACAAGGATAAAGGTTAACAAACTGGCAAAACATGAGGGACAGAGAGCACAATATGAAGGCAGCAAACCACATAAGAGACAGGTGCTAACACTCAGACAAACGCGGACTAAACAAGAGGGGGCGTGGTAACGAGTAACAGGGTGGCAGGAGGAGAGGAGCACATGGCTAACACAAACAAAGACAGAGCCATGTGCTCAAACACAACACAAACAAGGAAACACTGAAGAAAGACAGGACAGACAAGACTGTCAGAGAAGATCCTTGACAGAAATTGCTATAATGACAGTTTATACATAGGACTCTTCTGAACACAAACCTGCTCTTTTCATCATAGATCTTCTCAGTTTCTCTATTTCAGCTCTGTGTTTGTTTATCTCCAGTTCTACTCGAGCCTGAAGGCACATGAAGGTTGTGTAGAAACTTCCATCGTTCAGTTTTACCATGTTCTCCACATTGTGCAGTAGAGCTGGAAACTGTGAGCTGTTCTCCAGAACAGACTGACTACCTCCAAATACATGAATACATGTCTCAGTAGCTAAAGAAGGAATTATATTAATCCGGCTAATTATGTTCTTGTCTTGGATTCTGACGACCATGATGTGTTTGTTGATTCTTGAGCTGAAGATCCTCTGGATCTCCTCCATTTCTGCTTTGTCTTCATTATTAAGTGGAGCATCAGGAATGATGAGGATGAACACATGAACTCCAGGATGACAGAGAGACACACAGCGGTGAGTCTGACGCATCACGTCCTCCTCTGAGAGCTGAGTGTTGAACAGAGCTGGAAGCTCCAGCAGACTGATCAGACGTCCATCAAGCTCCACGTCTCTCCTCACACACTCTGAGCTCAGCTCTGATCTTCTCTCGCTCTGCTTCAGGATCAGCTTTGATATGAAGGATTTTAATCCTCTGTTACTCCCACACACAACCAGATTCAGCTTCACACCCTCTGGAATTGAAGAAATAAACTAGTTTAACAATGTAGTTTGAACTTTAAAAGTTCTATCAATGCTGCATTCCTATGTCGGAATTATTGCAATCTGGCTACAAAAAGCATTTACAAGCTGCGATACTTGCCAAAGTTCTGACCATGCAGGGTGCCTAAAATTTCTAAGGGCCCTTTTCCTTTTTTGTTATTTTGAAACTAAATATGGAAATAAAAAAGTAATCTTGCCTAAGATGTTAAAGAAATGTTAAAGAGAAATCTTTAACTTTTGGGAGTCAGATGACCTTTTACTTAGCTATTAACAGGAACAGATATATTGCATGCTACTGTAACATAATTTCTATTGTTTTGATTCATTTTGAATCTCAGTGCAATGCAATAGTATTGGTGGTATATACAGTAGCAAGCCGTATACCGTATTGACATATAGCCTATCAAAGTGATGGAAATCATCAAGTACCGCTTAAGTATTAGGTATGATTTTTGGGACTAATCAAATCAGTTACCTGACATGAATCCCACTGACCTTATATTTTACTAACTGAAGACTAAAGGTAAAAAGATGAATGCAGGAGCTAAAAATGGCAGTAAAGTTGCTAGAGAGAGATTACAGACTTTAACCAGTCATTAACTGCAAAAGATTCAACAATTTTACTCACCAAAAAAAAGTTTTATATATTTATATTATATAATGATTTTACCACCAAGCTCCAAAGTAAACACATACACACACACACACACACACACACACAAAGAACCCAAAAAGCATACTTTGTTTTTCTGTCAATGTCTTAATACTCTATTCAAAAATATCTACATTTTGTTAGAAGTGTTTTAGCCAAAACTAGTTCAAGTCACACAGTAGTGCTCCTCGTTTTTCTCCATGTCATTCCCTGTGTCTACAACACTGTAACTATATGAGGACAAAACAGTAGTTCATGATCATATTCTTTGAGGTATTATCCTGAGAAAAGACTGTAACAAACCTCCTCCATCACTAGCTGTTTTTGTGCTCTTGTTGAGATCTGAACCCTTCTTCTCTTTCTCGTCTCCTCTGACTGAAGCTCCAGAGCTGCTCAGATCTTTGTCCACTTGTGTTTCTTCACCTTCATCCTCACACGTGTCACAGATGAGAAATTCTATACATTCTTTCTTGAGCATCTCTTCTGTCTTTCCAAACAACTCAGAGCCCCATCCTGGGTTTACTGTATTAAACTTCAGATGTCCTCCTCCACACTCCTTTATTAAATCATGAATAGTGTTATTCCTAGAAGCGAATATTGATCCGCGTGGCTCATCATCAGTAGTCAGCACTATAGTGTGTTTCATGGCCTGGTAACTGAAGAGGTTCAGCACATATTTCACTCTGTGTTTGTCGTTCTCACTGAAGTTCTTATTCTGCAGTACGAGTACAAACACATGAGGTCCTGGAGCAGACAGAGACACACACTCTCTCACTCCCTGTGTGATCTGATGCTGTGAGAGATTTGGCTGGAGCAGGTGAGTGTTAATGACTGAGATGTATCGCTCCTCCACCTCTCCATTGATTCTCACACTGTGCTGCTGTGAATAAGATGCAGCTTTACTGTAAGATGCTGTTGTACCCAGTATAGTGTTTCCCACCCGTCTGTTTTCTGATCCATTCTTTCCTATCAGCACAATCCTCAGATCACTCACTGAAAAAGAGCACAAACACAAACAAAATGCAATAAAACAGCGCTGCACAATCATCACTGAAGAATCTCATATTAAAAATCCTACAGAATTAGCAGATTTTACCCTAGACACAAGTAGTAATGTTAAAATAGCAAGTAACCCTTTAAAAAGCGGCTTTAGGAACATCTATGAAATATGCACGTTTAATACTCAAAAGTTATCATAAATTGTATTGACTTACTATTGGGATGATCATTACTTGAACACTTTTGTAATGAACACAAAAAATAAAAGAACTGCGGCTGCATAGAGTCCTGTGAGCACACACTTATGAAACGATGCCTAATATTTTCTCACACAGCATAAGTTGGTCTATAAAAATAGAGTTGATTTTATAATTTAGGTCTTTCTCATCAATCAATTTGAATAGCCACTGATCTACAGCGTGTTATCAATTAAACCGTTTCAGTAAAGTCGCACATATGTGAGTAGTTCACATTCACGTTGTTTAGTTCACAATCTAAATTAAAATTAAATCTCAACATATTGTGACTAATCTTTTATTTTGTTTTTTTGTTAGTTTTTTCTATAAACTGTTACAACACAATACAACATATAAATGTTTGACAAATGTTAACATCACTGCCAGTGATTTAATTTACTTACTGTTAGGACGAACAAATTGTGGACTATGTCGACCTGCTGCAAGAGAGAAGAAAAATCACACACATACAT
>NW_015649580.1:133946-142988 GCF_001515625.1 Sinocyclocheilus rhinocerous | reverse complement strand
AAATTCCTCGTATGTGTAAACATACCTGGCAATAAAGCTCATTCTGATTCTGATTCTAACTCGCCAAATGTTCTAGTTGGTCTCGACCGAGTCCAGCTATATATGCTTTTTTTTCTCTTTCAAAACAAAACGGCGCTTTAGCACGGCTCCGGGGATTTCGATATAAGTCAAGAGGAGGCTGGTTTTCCTTTGCTAAAGTAAGGAAACTTTGCTTCCTTTGCTCCTGTTAACAAACGTTGGTTTTCACGAGACTCACCGGCGCATGCGCAGCACTGACCTCATACGTCATCCGCCCGGAGCGGCTTCTGTGTACAACTGTTGGCGCAAGCTACAATAAAGTGATTATTAATTTTTGAATATGGATATTTTTCTTACAAAAACGCATCGATTCACTACAGGAGGCCTTTGATCACCCCCCGGAGCCGTGTATCCTGATCACCCTGTCGGGGTTTATTCTGAGATAACAACCGGCTGGATTTACATTATCCCTTACATACTGTAAGCCATATACTGTATCAATGTGTATCAAAGTGATGGAAACAAAAAGTACCGCTTAAATAAGAGCTTTTCAGGTGCTCAAAGTGTGAAGCCTGGGACTGGCTGTAGGCTGGAATACACTACACTTTTAACAGCTGATCAGACTTTAAAACACTGGGTAAAAATCTGGCCAGAAGTTATGTATTCCCGTCTCTAGGGTCTGGTGCTCTCTAGAGATTACAGACTTTAGCCAGTCACTAATAGCAAAAGATTCAACAGATTTACTCACTAAAAAGGTTTAAAATTATATTTTTGAGTACATTTTCTTCTTTAAAATTGATAGCTTATATATGAAAGGGTATTTATTAATGCGTGGTTCACCTACTATAGATGTACAGTACTGTAAATAACCTATAAGTTTATTACTGTATTCTCACAAAGATGCTTTTTTCAGATAAATAAATAAATGAACTCACTCAGTGTCTTGATCTTCTGCTGTAACTCTTTGACTTCATTTTCTCTCACTCTCAATTTCTTCTCTAGTTCATGTCTGATTGTCTTTTCTGAAGCTCTCATATACGAATTAAGAGAATAGGGTTCAGTCTTCATGCTCTCTATACGATCTAACAGGGCTGAGATCTGTCTGGAGCTTCTCTGGTCCTTTAACCCCATCACACTGTGCCAGCTCCCATACAGACTCACAATCCTCTGAGATTCTGTGGATTTCACAAAATCTCTCACACTTTTGTTAACAGTGAGTTCAGTGATGAAAAGCAACATGAAGTGCTCTTTTGAGTAAAATATTCCTTTTATCTTCTGCATTTCTGCTCTGTCTTCATTAGTAAGTGGAGTGACAGGAGTAACAAGGATGAAAACATGAACTCCAGGATCACAGAGAGACAAACAGAGGTGAGTCTCCCGCATCACTTCCTCCTCTGAGAGCTGAGAGAGAGCTGGAAGCTCTATTACACTGATCTGCCGTCCATCCATCTTCTCCTCTCTCTTCTGACACACTTTACTCATCTCTTTACGTCCCGGTTTACTTGTTATCCCTCTAAGCATTCTAGACACTGAGTTCTTGAGTGTTGGATTATTTCCACACAGGACAATGTTCAGCTTTGTTCTTCCAGTAGTCGTCACTGAAAACATTCATTAGAAACCATAGATTTAGCTCAGATTTGCTACCAAATGTATACTTCATTAAACAACAACCAAACTATTATATTGTAACATATAATTAGATTGCAGTACATTCTTTTATAAACTGAAGGTTTGAGTGAATTTGTTCTCTATGTATGGATCTATAACAACATACATACAGTCCGTCTGCACTCACACAACAGCCTTTAGAGGAATATTTCACCCAAAACTGACAATTATATTATTATCATTTACTCATTTCAAAAGTGGAATCATGATTTTACCATCTAATTTTTTTTTGTCATCAAACAGTTTGAAGAACCACTGATCTACAGCAGGTTCTGTCTCTTTCACACACAAGACATTTAAGCATAAGTGACTTTATCAAAAGCCACACATATGAGAGTAATTCACATTCTCCGGTTTATTTTTAATGTTATAAATTAAAAATTAAAAAATTATTTTCATTTTTGCGTTAACTATACTTTAACCGTTAACACAGTATTACAACACATAAGTGTTTGAGACGTCTTAATATCACTGCCAGTGATTTCATTTACTTACTATCAGGACGAACAAGTTCTGGACTGTGTCTGTCTGCAGCTGCTGGAGAAGACAAATCACACACACACACACACAGAGAGAGAATTATTTTAAAAAGCACACATGCACAGAAAAGCTGTGACTTCACAATGTTTGCAATTACTAATTGAACTGACTGAGTACAGACCAGTGTGCTGATGATACACAGATCAACACTATATTTGATTGCTTTGAAGATAAGAAAAATCATAATTTCATCAATCTACAGTGTGTCAAAATGACACTTCAACACATACTGCAATGATCTATAGCCTACATAAAAAATTTAATAAACAGGCTATTCCCACAAATCAACAAAGTGTAAAGAATCGCAGACTAATAAAATAAACCTCACACGTAGAGGTTAATTTCTTCCTGGTGTTCAATGACACGATTAAACAAATGTAAGAGCGCAGTGAAATATCTTTTAATAAACTTAACGAAGTAAACCACTGTCTTCCGCTTGCTAATGTTTCATAAATACTTCATAAATCATCGAGGAAACGTTGCTGCATGAGTGAGAGAAGTGGCGCCGCGTCATGCCCTATGGTCCCGCCCACACTGCAGCAGAGACGATCGCAAGCACACGCCCCTGGGACCGTTTTTTAATTACCCTGACTGCACCAATTTTTGTCTACCATGCAAGAGGCCTGTTAAAATAAGGTAAATATAACTACTAACCGCAAAAACTCAAAGATCCATCGGACCTGCCAGATCGGTTAGTACAGTTTCCTGCAGAACAACCCATTATGTCGATGTGAAATAAACCGTTATGGAAAATTAGGAAATTAAAGTTATAGCTCCAATCTCCTCCTGAGGATCCCGAAAAAGTCTGTTGGCGCCTCAGAGAAGCTGCCAATCTCAGCTGTCAATCACGACGTCACACTCCCGTTTTTATAGCATCACATAACTAACTAAAACCATGCAGAGACTGAGAAAAAACATATTTCATATTTATTGAAATTACATTTTCTGCGTCCATTTATTTTCCTTCTTTGAACCAGAAATGTAACACGGAAGATGCGGTTTCTTCTTGAATTGTTCTGATGAATACAATAAGCGGATACAAACTCATAGAAATGTATTTTTTAATATAAATAAATGCAGTAGCAGCTCCTGGCCGTTATCACATAACTAACTAAAACCAAACTTATTTTAAAAACGAACACTTGAACTCACATCAGCGTGATCAAATCTATATCAAATGACAAAAAACATGTTTGAAAACAAAATATTTGAAGTGAAATTTAATTATTTAGTTTGTCTCACATCCCATTAGATTACATGGAGAGTGCGGGGTTTATGACCTATACTGGGACCAGCCACCTGGAGGCGATCGAAACACGATGGCTTCACTTTTGAGGACTAGTGAGGCACACTTGGTACACACACAGAACAGTATCTTATAGAGTGGTGGAACTATGACATCACTTTGTAGGCAAAAACCCGGAAGCGAGTTAGCATTTTATGACTTCCGGTTCCATCGTACCAACGTCAATGGGTTTTTTGAATGGGAGTTTGGTTAAATCCCCCAAAATAAGGTCCGTGGTTCACACAGGGTCAAGATACTTTCACGTTTTATTCTGCGACATAAAACACACCAGTTACACCCCACTCGTGATTTCTTAAAAAAGACGGTTGCTAACAAGTTGCTAAATGGGACTACAGGCGCTGTTGGAGAAGTATAACATCATCACACCAAACATTTTATCAATTTACAGTATTTTCGTAGTATAATTTATAGTACAATTAATTGTCGAATAACCAATTAATAGTTTCCCGCATTTTATATTGAATTTATATCTACACAGAAGAAAGCCCTGTCTAGGCTCTGCCATAGAACGGGTTGTGTCGAGCCATTCATTTGTCTGGTTGTTTGATGAGAAAAAGATGAAATGTAGTTGCAATAAAACAGTTTAAGAATCCGTAGCAGCAGTGGAGGACTATTATTCTGCTGCATGATACTGCAGAAGAACTGATGACGGCACGGTTTGATCTTCAGCTGCCCAATCAGCAGAAAGGGGCGTTTAATTCCCGACCACGTGTAGAAATCGAATATTCAAGCTGTTTATTCATTTTTCTACCCCTGAACGAAAAACGAAAAATTAAGCCGACTTTGTGTTTTTCATTTTTTTGCAAATAATGAAAAAACAAAAAAAGAGTCGTTTTTTGTTTAATTTTTCTACTTTCAATATTAAATAAAAAATCTAATGACCAAAAGATACACTGATAATCCATATGAATCAAATTGTTTCATCCAAATCCTCTGAAGCCTTTACCCATTTTAATTTCGATATTTTTATTTAAATTAATTAACCCACATAAGCTGAGCACATCAAAACTAGGAAGCTCTGACGTGCGCACTTGATGCTCCAGAACTATGCTCCTAAATCAGATTTAGTGACGCAAGCACGCCTGAGCCAGCCGTT
The DNA here is from genome assembly GCF_001515625.1 of Sinocyclocheilus rhinocerous. Classification (NCBI taxonomy): domain Eukaryota; kingdom Metazoa; phylum Chordata; class Actinopteri; order Cypriniformes; family Cyprinidae; genus Sinocyclocheilus; species Sinocyclocheilus rhinocerous. The sequence goes on along the minus strand of NW_015649580.1, from coordinate 138,360 downwards.
TTATTTTTCAATAAAGTAAATAGGCTAGTTATTTCAAGTAAATCGTTATTTTAAGTAAATCTTTGGAAACTGATTTATGTTATATTTACAACATGAAATATAGATGATATAAACATAATTGATTTATATGTTCTGCTACTGCAACAGTATTTAAATGCGCACAGGTTGATGATTATGATTAACCCTGAAATAGATCACGTCAAAATATATGTATGGATGTTGATTATAGTTATTATTCAGTATACAAAGAACACGTTGCATGTTTTATTTTGAAATGGGGAAAGTGTAAAATTACAGTAACAGTACAAATGCACACTACAATACTTCATATCTATAATAATAATACTGAGTCATATTAAAATCGAGTTCTTGCAGGACAGATTATTTGCCTGATACACATCACAGGGCTGAAGAAAAGTATTTCACAGGTTTTGTTGAAACCTAAGGTTTTAACATCACAAATAAAACCTGCATAAGTGCACTTAAACGAAGCGTTTGCTCTAGTCTCAGTTACTGTGTGAGGTTACGGGGAATAATCAGGCTGCTGAAATCCAGATGAACACTATTAATACTGTGAGGGTTTAAAGCTTCACGCTCGTCGTCTTCCTCTGGTTTGGCACCCTGATCTCGGGCTGGTCTGGGGTCAGTTGAGCTGCTGCTCAGAGCCCATGTCTGTGTAGATATTACTGACGATATGAGTCAGATCCAGACTCTGAGTCAACATCACCGACAGAACCTCGTCCGCCTGGATGCCCTCGATGAACTCATCCAGAGACAGCTCGCCTGAACACACACACAGACACATATGTACATCACACCGCTTCATTTGCATATTTAAATAGTATAGATACACAGATTACCATCTCCGTTAACGTCGATCTTGTTAAACACCATGTCGGTCAACTCCTCCGCGGAAAACTCCTGCTCTACTCCGTTAATGGCTTCAATGGCCTGGAGCCGAAAAACATCAACAACAAAAGACAAAAGTGAGTTCTGTGGCATAAGACTCACCAGCAGAAGAGAAACACTGATTTAAAGGGACAGTTCACCCAAAAAAGAAACTCCTGTCATCCTTTCTCACTCACAAAGTAGTTCTTCCAAACCTGTAAGAAGATGTTTTGAAGAACGTTGGGAACCAAACGGTTGACAGCAGCCACCATAAGTATGGGAGAGAAAAAAAAATACTATAGAAGCCAATGGGTGCCGTCAGCTGTTTGGCTGCCAACATCAGGACAGTTCACCTAAAAATGAAACTCCTGTCATCCTTTCTCACTCTCAAGTAGTTCTTCCAAACCTGTAAGATGATGTTTTGAAGAACGTTGGGAACCAAACAGTTGACGGCAGCCACCATAAATACGGGAGAAAAAAAAAAATACTATAGAAGCCAATGGGTGCCGTCAGCTGTTTGGCTCCCAACATCATCTTTTGTGTTCAACAGAAGCTCATACAGGTTTAGAACAACTTGAGGGTGAGAAATGATGACGGTTTGCATGTTTGGGTATAGAAGCTAATGCTACCGTCAACTGTTTGATTCCGAACATTCTTCAAATTATCATCTTTTATGTTAAACAGAAGAACGAAGCTCTTACAGGTTTGGAACAACTTGAGGGTGAGAAATGATAACGGTTTTCATTTGTGGGTGAGCTATGCACAGTTTAATGTGGATTCAGTGACACCAGCAGGTGGCGCTCAAGAGAAACACAGACGCCACTGAAGTCATCAGATACCTTGAAGATGAGCAGCAGCTCCTCGCGGTCGATGCAGCCGCTGCCGTCCACGTCGAACAGCTTGAAGTACCAGCGCAGTTTCTGCTGAACGCCACCCTTCAGAACCAAACTCAGAGCCGCCACGTACTCCATGAAATCAATACAGCCGTCCTGACGACAACATGTAATAATTCATAACCAATTACGATACTGCCAACAGTTATGATCTGTTATTGATGCAAGTAAAGTGTCTAAGGCTTCAAATAACTTTTGTGGCAATGTCAAAATATGGGAGAAATAATGTTCCATCGTTATTCAGCATAATATTATGTAAGAATAAAACGACATACTTATTCTGACCTGTACTTATTTATATATGCAAAAGAATAGGTGATCATACTAAATTATTATTATGTTTTAAATGATTAAAAACTTCTTGCTGACAAATGGGTAAAACCTAGTGGCTAGAAGGATAGTCACAAAGATTGGTCAATATTTAAGCGGTCGATGCAGCCGCTGCCGTCCATGTCGAACAGCTTGAAGTACCAGCGCAGTTTCTGCTGAACGCCACCCTTCAGAACCAAACTCAGAGCCGCCACGTACTCCATGAAATCAATGCAGCCGTCCTGACCACAACATGTAATAATACATAACCAATTACGATACTGCAAACAGTTATGATCTGTTATGGATGCAAGTGAAGTGTCTTTCAAAGTTTAAGGCTTCAAATAACTTTTGCAGGATCTGCTGCGTCTTAGTGAAGATCTCTGAGCTTCTGCATCGCTGATGTTTGGCCTGAGTTTACTATATTAACACAGATCTCGTTACCCACAATCCTCAGCTGAACTGAAGTAGAAGGAACGTTTGTTTGTTTGTTTGTTTATGATTTAACGCCGTGCGAGCCACCTCGGCTATATTCATGGCGAGAACGAGGTTAGATAAGTTCAATTAAGTTTTTTTATTTGATCTTAGATTTTAAAAATTCTAAAACTGAATCTGGCCTTTCTTCATTAAAAATCTTTCCATAAAAGTCAACAGAAAAATAAAGAGTTCTGACAGACTTTAAACTATTATAATCCATTAACCCTTCAAGCAGAAGGACGCTGGCCAAAGAGTTCATGAGTTATATTTTTCAATCTATTTATATAGCGTTTTTCACATTACACATCATTTATCTGTTAAGTTTTGTTTGGGATGCATTGAAGAATCAGGTTTATACTTCATAAAATGCCCTAATTTCATGAGAACTGATTATCAACATAACTTTAACCTGATACAAATCCAACTTTAACCTAACAATAACCTCTCTACAACAAAAGATGATATTTTGAAGAATGCTGGTAACCAAACAAATGACGGTACCCATTGACTTCCATAGTATTTTTTCCACACTCAACCACAGTCAATGGCTACCGTCAACCATTTGGTTACTAGCATTCTTCAATAAATCTTTCACTGTGTTGGTAACCAAGCAGTTAACGGTAGCTATTGACTTCTATAGTATGGAGGAAAAATACTGTGGAAGTCAATGGGTACCGTCAACTGTTTGGTTACCAAACATTTAAAGGGATAGTTCACCCAAAATGAAAATTCTGTCATTTACTCATGTTGTTCCAAACTTGTTGAACACAAAAGAAGATATATTTTGAATCATGTTGGTAGCCAAATATTTTTGACGGTACCCATTGACTTCCATAGTTTTTTTTTTCACACTACGCAAGTCAATGGCTATACCATCAACCATTTGGATACAAGCATTCTTCACTAAATCTTCCATTGCGTTGGTAACCAAGCAGTTGATGGTAGCCTTTGACTTCTATAGTATGGAGAAAAATACTATAGAAGTCAATGGGTACCGTCAACTGTTTGTTTACCAACATTCTTCAAAATATCTTCTTTTGTGCTGGTTTGGAACGACATGAGGGTGAGTAAAGTGAGAATGAGGATGCACAAATATGCACAAGTATAATAGTAACATTTAGTAAAACAGTAAATAATAAGTAGAAAAATAACAGACTGTCTTACGTCGTTAATGTCGAACGTCTTGAACATGGTCTTGACGTACTCGTTGGATGTTTCGGACAGATTCTTCAGGCCGAAGAACTTCTTGAACTCGTAGAAGGTGAGCTGACCGGACGGACACTCGGTCATGAACTTGCGGTACCACTGATGGGAATGACATGCGCTCAGCTCCTTCACTGACATGCTGGAGGAGTTTCCCATGATGCTTCAGCAGAGATCTGTCACCGCTTGCCCTCGCCGGCACACACTGGCACACGGGCTCGGCTCAGTCTGCAGGACAGGGCGAGGAGGAGGGTGTCCCGTCCAATTACGGCTGACGTCACTCCCTGCTGTTCTTTTCCGCTCTGGAAAATACAGCGAATTACCTCCTGATTACAGAGAATCCTAAATACAGTGTGTCAGCACGCCCCTCTGACCTGAGATCATGACCTCTGTCTGTCAGTCAAACAGCAGTCTGATGCTAGTGCATGGATCCCAATTGATTCATTTTTGTAAACAAATTCACAAACAATAAACTATCTATCTATCTATCTATCTATCTAACTATCTATCTATCTATCTATCTGTCTGTCGGTCATCTATCTATCTGTCTATCTATCTGTCTATCTGTTTGTCTGTCTGTCTATCTTTCTATCTATCTATCTAACTATCTGTCTGTCTGTCTGTCTATCTGTCTGTCTGTCTGT
>NW_015649580.1:121223-133493 GCF_001515625.1 Sinocyclocheilus rhinocerous | reverse complement strand
TCTATCTATCTATCTATCTATCTATCTGTCTATCTGTCTGTCTGTCTGTCTATCTATCTATCTATCTATCTATCTGTCTATCTGTCTGTCTGTCTGTCTGTCTATCTGTCTGTCTGTCTATCTATCTATCTATCTGTCTATCTATCTATCGCTAGCACATGGTTCCCATTTGGTTCTTTTTTGTGAAGTTCTGGGGGGAAAAGGTTAGTTGTGCAGCTATTATGTTCTCCAAACATAGCAGGGAAGTTTTTGTGTGACAACCTAATAAAACATATGCAAAACATATTCTAATGGTTACGGTCAACTGTATATAACCCTATAAAGCTGAGTGAAGCGACACAGATAGTGTGCGGTAAATTAATGCAGGTTTATTGTGGTTTGTACACGCACTGGCTCCTCCACTTCACCCGGTTGCAGGCCTGCAGGTCGTTGCGTTTGCGTCTGTGGTCTGTGCGCCAGGAGAAGCCGAAGCCACACGCAGGTTTCTGAGCCGTGCAGAAGGGTCTCAGAGAGTTTCCGCTGGTGTCTGGATGGGTCTGGAGGCGCTCAGGAGGAGCGTTAGGAGATCTGATGGAGCCTTGCATCTCCACTAAAGCCTGGTTAATGTATGAAGACATGAGCATCTCAAACTAATATCAGAAATACTGAATGTAAACGAGGTTCTTACCCAAGTCCACTGGGTTTCTGTTCCCGTCGGCATCTCCATCATATCAGCAGAAGTACTCATCTTCTGTCTGTCTGTCCGTCAGCGTCTGATCTGAGTTCAGTGTCTGTGATGACATCACAGAGACGTCACCATGACAACACATTCATTCTAGAATCTCCACCAGCTCTCAGGTAACCAACGGACACAAATGGATTTTTCATAGTTAATGCAGACATTCTGAAAATAAGAATATTTAATTAATTAACTTGCAATGTCCAGTGAGTGTACAAATTTAAATCATTTTCAAACTTACTTGCTTAATTTGACAAAATTACAGCTTGATTAAAAATGATGCACAAGTGAAAATATTGCTTATAAGTGATGTTTATCTTTTAAACAAGTGCATTTATTTCTAATGAATCTTTATTTGGAGCAAATGTTGCTATGGTAGAAAATTATATATATATAAAGGTTTAAGTCATATGCATTATATTAACAAGAGCTTTAAAATTGATACATGATATATTTCAAGAAAATACAAAAGAGCCATTCAATTTTGGAATGTCTACATCTCACGCTTCTAATGGTTTTAAAAAGCACGTAGTGATGGTGACTCCCAATCAGTTAAACCATTGCGTTGCAAAATGATTCACTCCAATCGGATCGCGAATCATTTGATTCACTTCCGGACTTCAAACCGCGCGTCACGAATCATTTGATTCAGATCGAACTTCGGGTTCACGAATCATTTTTTTCTTCTGATTTTTTATTTATTTTATTATTAAACCGTACAAAATATCAAACCATTAAGGCAGTGCAGTTATAAAAACAAAAAGAGAAAAGAAAGAAAAAAAGAAAACACAAATACAAATCCCTTAAGAAAACCATGGTTTTATTAGTAAAAGTGTAGTAACAATGTCTTATTTATTTATTTTGCATAACCACAGTTTTACTACAAATCATAGTTAAACTATGGTTAGTGTAGTAAAACCATGGTTAATTTGTGGTTACCATGGTTTAACTATAGTACGTTTTTGAAGCAAAACCATGTTGCCGGGTTAACAAAAAGAAAAATAAATAAATATATACCTTAAGAGGACACACAGGGTGAATATAGAGATGCAGTTATCACTGCTTTGGGATGAACAGAGCTTAGTTTCATGTGGATCAAATCTGATTAAAGAAAAAGATCGATTTAGAGCCAGATTTCTGTTTATGTACGTGAAATTTAGCTAGCATTAAGTGATATTTTTCTATATTCTCTTTTGAGTAGTCAAACAATCCAAAGAAAACATCTCCTGAAGCTGGTTGCCTTTAACTTTTAAGTTTTCTCAACTTTTTATTTTTTTTTACAGTGTAGCAATAATTTTGATCAAAGAATTAAATGTCTGTTATCGGCTGTTACGTCCCCACCAATGCTAAATTAAACCTACGCCCTTGACGGTAGCCAAAGTCTTACATACAATGGAAAAAAACACTATGGAAGTCAATGGCTACCGGCAATTATCTGGTTCCCAACATTCTTCAAAATATCTTCGTTTGTTTAACAGAAGCTCATGAAACTCATACGGGTTTGGAACAACTTGAGGAACAGTAAATGACAGTGTTAATGTACTTTAATAAAGCACATTAGGCATCATGGGAATCATCGATCATAAATCATGTGAAGCATGTGAGAAACGTTCCTGAGAAACCCGAGCAGCCGAACGACGGAACTCTGCGACGCATTGTGAACATTCTCAGATCGCCATGACGACCTGGAGGAACAGGACAGACGGGTTTGCGTGTTCTGTTGCCATGCCGACTGGGAATGATGGGATACGCCCCTCTCGCTCTATGCTAAGATTCACTATCGTTCACACCGACTCTCTGGAATCAATGATTCACTGATTCATTTCATTCCTATTATCGAAATTAATTATATATCTAAAACTAATAATTAATTTATATCAAACATTCTTAACGAAATATGCAATAGGCCTATATAAAACTTAAACTATATATATATATATACACACACACACTCTCACACACACACACACACACACACACGCACACACTCTCTCACACACACACACACACACACACACACACACAGAGAGCACTGAATAGCAGCAATAATAATAATATATAAAATATTTATAATTCATAAAATACAATAGGTTTGAGTTAATGTAATAATTTAAACTATCAATCATATAATTTATAAACATAAGTTGTCTATTTATTATACATTAAACAAGTATCTAAATATTATATTAAAATAATTATGAAAAATTTGACTTGTTTCATTTAGATCAAATTTAGGCCTAATACTAAATATTACATATTAAATCAATTATACATAAATATTTCAATTTAACAAAACCGCTTGACTGAACTTAATATAATTTATTTATATCTAAATATTATAGTAAATATATTACAAGCCTTAGCTATAACATGTTAATTATAGACGAAATGTAATATATTATTTAGATATTACATACTAAGTCAAATTATAGTTTATTGAAGATGTAAATGTAAGTTAGTATATACATAGAGAGAGAAAGTACTAAAATTGTTATTATTTATCAAATTAATAATATACGTTTAAAAAGTTCTTGGCAAGTCTTTACACACAAACAAAGCGTAGTAATTACTGGAAAGATTTATACAAACATTAGCACTGTAAATCTGGCCTCTGATTCCTGAACGAGACTCAAGTTCACCATGACAGCAAATATTTGGGTTTCATTCAGAGAGCAGAGTGAGTAACACTGAGGGTGTGTGTGTGTGTGTGAGTGAGAGAGAGAGAGAGTGTGTGTGTGTGTTTGTGTGTGTGAGTGAGAGAGAGAGAGAGTGTGTGTGTGTGTGTGTGTGTGTGAGAGAGTGTGAGAGAGAGTGTGTGTGTGTGTGTGTGTGTGTGAGAGAGTGTGAGTGTGTGTGTGTGTGTGTGAGTGTGAGAGAGTGTGTGTGTGTGTGAGTGTGTGCTCACCTGTCTTCGAGTGGGCGGGGTCACGTGGCAGTTCAGGTGCGGGGCCATTTTCTTCTCCTCAGTGTTTCTCTGAATCAGTGAGACTCGAGCTCACAGTCAGCTGCCGCTAAAACTCTAAAAATCATGAAATCACGCTGATTTAAATCACCGCGGATACAATCACTCTCTCACAATCATGAAGAAAGGACCGCTCAATTTCCTGGGTCGGAAGAATCAATCTCTATTCGGCACCAATGTGGAGTTCAAGGACATGGGTAAGAGAGATTCCGTCTCGTGTAGAGTTTAAATAGATATGATAGCAGTTTATTTACGTGTTCTTCGCGCGACCTTTGCACCTGTCGCGAAACACTTTCTTAAAGACACGAATAACCTTTAAAACAGACTCTGGATTAGTTTGTGTTTGAAAATAAGTGAGTAGCAAAACCGTATTTATTTTCTGACAGAATAACCGCAAACCCGTAAACAAATACCTCTGTTTTTGATTCGGAGGTCCGTGACCCGACAAATACGTGTCCGATTACACTGACAGAAAACTAGGACAGTTTTTTTGGACATATGTCATGATAATGCCATGTTTCTTTGGACATAAACCATTATAGCACCATGTTTTCGTACATATACCATGATAGTACCATGTTTTTGGACATATTCCATGATAGTACCATGTTTGTTTTTGGACACGTAAATTGATAATTGGTTTTCGGATATGTACACTATGTTTTTACACTTACAAACATGGTACTACCATTGTATGTTGGACATGTACCGCTGTAGAATATGTTTGGACTTTTACCATGGTACCACAGAGGTTCTGTGAATGTAAAACAATGGCAATACCATATTTTAGTTACAAAAATGGTACTACCATTGCATTTTCAACATGTACCACTGTAGTGGCATGTTTTTTTGACTTGTACCATGATACTAGAGTGGTTTTGGATATACAGGAATGATGTTTTTACACTTACAAACATGGTACTACCATTGTATTTTGGACATGTACTGCTGTAGAATGTTTTTGGACTTTTACCATGGTACCACAGTGGTTCTGTGTATGTAAAACAATGGTAATACCATATTTTGGTTACAAAAATGGTACTACAATTGTATTTTGGACATGTACCACAGTAGTCATGTAAATACCACTGTACATGAATAAGGTATATCTCAAAGTACCGTAGTATTGCTAATATTTTGTAATTAACATATGAAACACTTTCATTTTTATGAAACTCCGTCTCAAAGCACAAACTAATACATGCATTTTTATTCTTCGTTCGACATTTGATTGTGACAAAAGATCAGATAGTTTAAAAACACTGACGTCATAATTCAGGTCAAACTTCCCGTTTGTAATGATTGACGACAATGAGGGCTGCAGAATCTCTGGTAATTATATCATTAACACGTTTAAAGTTGTTAATGAGCAAACACAGATTACCAAACACAGGTTATGAGACTGTAGACCGATCATATACCTGGAACACAAAGGTCTCGGGTTCGAATCCTGATTGGACTGACGCACACGACTCTTTATTGGACTGAAAAATAAATGTAATTAGAATTGATAAGAAACATCAAACAGGAAGTGAACTTCCAGTGTTTGTTTTGATTTCTTTTATACTAATAATAGTAGGAGTTTGTGTTTAGTCAAAGTTACTATTGGCTTTTCAAGAATGTGTGATATGACGAACCAGACACTGACCTCTGACCTGTCACGAAGACATTACGATGCATATGAACCTGTTGTTCTGTGGTTTTGGTGGTCACATGGTCTTGAGCAGTGACTTTGAACAACACGGGCTGCTAGTTAAACCATGTTAACTAGGTAAATAACATGTCTCTGTTTTTCAGATCAAGTGGAGCTGGTTTTGGACTCAGCTGCCATCCCCGAGTCTGGAACCGCTAAAGTGCGCTCACGTCCAACTGTCAAACACTTCACGGTACGTCCCAAATCATGACCAGACTTCACTCGTGAGATGATCTCTAACTAGGAGTAAAGTGGATTCAATATAAAATAGTATTCAACAAGGTCACTTACAAAAAGTATACCATAGTAGTTTTTTTGGACATGTACTATGGTATCATAAGGTATATATATATGCAATACAATAATGGTTTTACCATTGCAAATGTCCAAAAACAGACTAAAATCATGGTACATGTCTGAAAAACATGGTAAAAACTTGGTAAATGTCTGAAAACAAGCCAAAAACATTGTAAAACCATGGTTCACTTTTGTCAATCATCACTGAACCATAATACCACCACGGTACTTTTTCCTTGAAAACATTTTTTAATTGCTTGGGTCACTTACAAAACATTTACTATAGTATTACCATGGTTTTTAGACATGTTCTATGATAATACCACGGGCTCCAACTTCCAAAATACATATACAATAATGCGTTTACTAGTGCAAATGTCCAAATAAACAGGCTGAAACCTTGGTACATGTCTAAAAAACAGACTAAGACCATAGTGCATGTCCAAAAAACAGGGTAAAACCATAACACATGTCCAAAAGATATGGTAAAACCATGGTACGCTTTTGTAAATGATCACTGTACCACAGTACTTTTTTGCAAACAAGTTTTTAATGTTGAGGTCAACAAAAAATATATAGTATTACCATGTTTTTATGACATGTACCATAGTAATACTGTATTTTTGGACCATGGTATTATGTTGTTTTTGTACATGTAGGCCTATAGTAGTAGTGCCATTTTTTTGGAAATGTACTATGGTAAATATTTTTAAGTACCATGTAAATAACATGGTATATGAAAATGGTAATCAAATATACTGCTGGTATATATCAATTACGACACACAATCTGAATGTGTTTTGGTGTGTCGCCCTTGTACGTTTTGCATTTAATTGTTTCGTTGATAATAGAAGTCTTGAGAAATGTGCCGAAATCGTCCTGTGCACACATTGCTAAAGACACACCTTTAGCTTCAGGACAAACACACCCTCAGCATGTAAACACACTTTCACTCTGACAGAACAAAGCGCGCACACACACACCATCAGTTTTGTGTTTGTATCACCCTGGTGATGCCCACATCATAGCAAAGTAATTGACAGTCTGAGCGTGTTCGGACCCGAGCGACTCACTCGTTCACCTCATGAGATCAGGATCCTGATGATTCAGATGTTCCTGCAATTGTTCCGTGCTGAAATTAGACTGTGCAGATGCGGGTTTATGCCGGCTGAGTTATCCAAACTTGCATGTGCTGTTTTGAATACACACGTTTTGTTTGTGTACAGAAGAGATCAGGCACATCCCGTGGCATTTGCTAAGTGCTTCTATTATTATGGCTCATAATTGGGGTTAGTATTAAACTTTTAGGGTTAGGGTTGCAGATGCTTGATTTTCACCTTCTGGACAATCAAACAAGTGAAAAAAAAACTCTACATGGGTTCTTTTGACCACTAAGCAACCACAGCAGGGACTTTTGCATGAGCAAACACCACTCCCATTTTCATGCAAGTCGTTTTGGATAAAAGCATCTAGCAAACGTGTAAATGTAGACTGTAAAATGTAAACTGCACCACTAATCATAAAGCACAACTTTCATGATGTTTGGCGCCGATAGCCTAGTCAGCAAGTGTGCCGACATATAGCGCCATTGCGTTATGGGCGTCCCGAGTTCGAATCCCGGCTTGAGGACCTTTCCCAATCCCACTTTAGAGATTGAGAATCCCACTGTAGAGTCTTTTTCCCTTATGAGGACGTCCACACCTGAAGGTTTGGTCAGGTTGTGTTTTTTTCTGGAGAGATGATCCCATAAAGACCTTCAGCAAAACCTGAAACGCAAACACACGTTTAAGGGGTGTGTCCCCTTTTGCATGTCGGAGAACTGAAAGGACAAGAATGAAAGACAAGCTAAATCCAACTTAAGTTGTCTATAAGGAAAGACTATCAAAACTATTTCTGAATATGACTCTTATCAGACATAGGTTATGCTCTGTTTTGTAAATAAATGACATTCGGTGCATTTGTTTTAGCAATGCTCCTGGAAAATTCCCGTAATGTCTCATAACAATCATTCACATTATGGGGTGTTGGTGAGGAGTGTCCAAAAACCTGATTCACAGACACACATCTGGAACATTATCTCACCCTGTTCATCCCACGTGAGAGTATGAAATCGGGATGGGTCCTGCAGTTTCTCAACAGTTTAAGCATGTCTCAGAGAAATAAAGACGAGTCGAGAGTCGAGAGAAAGGATCCATATCCTTGAACGTCATAAGCTCTCTGAATAGTTCAGGGAAACTGGTTGGTTTAGTGCCTAGAAATTCAAACTGTGACTCAGTGGCTTCTACAATACAAGGTGTGTTATTGCTGTAGACTCCCTTACCTTCTAACAGTCTCCTTTAATCAGGATGTTGCTGACAAATGCTTCTCTTTAAACCCTAGTCATCTGAGAGTGTGCAAGGCTTTGCAGTTCCAACACCCAAGGTACCAGTTCTTCCGCCATTCAACAAGCCCAAGATAAATGGTACAGGTGAGTTCACAACACAGAACTGGCTGGGAATAGTTAACTTCTTGTCTTTGATCAAGGAACACTAAATAAATATGGGAGCCAGTAAATAATGTTTTCAACATGCTGAGGTGTTTTAATGAACCTGTGGTTGATTTTCATGTTGTCTTATTGTAGGAAGCACCACAAACCTACCAAATGGAAGGATGCTTTCCGTCCCTGACCTCCTCCAGGGGGAAATACTTATACCACCTCCGCCTGGCTCCGCCCCTCCACCTCCTCCTCCTTTTTCAGCCCTGCCGCCTCCATCATTCATCCCTCCCTCACCACAGTTCTCTGGCGAAATGGACCCTTCTTTAGACCGTGCAAGTCTGCATCCCCCTCCAAAGACGCCCCCAAAACCTCCATCACTTAACAGTTCCGATTACAGTGCAGATTTAGACTTGACCTCCCTCAAACCTCCTCCAATGCGTCCTCCAAAACCACCATCGGAAACTTCCAGCTTCAGAGGTTCTCTCTCTAGCCTTGGTGTTCAAGATATCCCAGAATGCCCCAAGTTCACCCCACCGCCACCCCCGGTGAAAGCATCACCTGTTCTTGCAAAAGCTCATAAAACAGCACCTCCAAAACCCGTCCGAATGTCCTCCATACCTAATCTGGACATCCTGTCCCAAACTCCTGTGCCACCCGTTGCTTCCAACCCAACACCATCTAGCTTCAACCCCCAGAACACAGCCAAACTCTACAGCGTGCAGAAGAGCACACTACTTGGCGGACAGACAGAAGGGGAAAAAAAAGTCCAGTCCATTCTGCTGCTGGAAGATTCTGCTGGAAACACGGTTGGTGTTGTCGATGGGAACAGTGGGAAAAATCCTGGATCTTTCCAACCAGGGGTGCCACCAACCAAACCAGCCCGTCGAAACAGCTCCGCCACTCATCTACAGGATGACCAGCCAGACATGGCACAAGCTCCAAGTGAACCAGCCAAGGTAGAGCCTAAAATAAATCCTGAGCCTGTACTGGCACAAAACATCCCCACTGAGGTACCAGCACCAATTAAAGTCTCGCCCAAAATAGAGAAAAGGATACCTGATGTTAGGCAGGTGGTGACCCCAGTTGCGTCCCCTGGCAGGCCTCGCAAGTACAGCCCTATCTTGAACCACCGACATCTCAAAACACGGGGCGCAGACGGCTCAGTAAAGAAAGAGACCACAACTTCACCTTTGGCCTTGCTGATGGCTGCAAAGGAAAGAGAAAAGCAGAGAACTGCTCTGTCCCAAAAGAACAGTAACTCAACAGAGCCAGTCAGTTCTGTGATCCAACCTAGTGAAGAAAAACCAAACTCCTTCACCGTCATTTCTCGAAACCCAACACCAGACAGTCCCAATGCACAATTAAAGTCGACCACAAACACGCAACCAATCACCTCACTATCTACTAAAGTTAACCTTCCAGATATGTCCTACTCAAAGCCAGAGCTAAGCTCAACCCCTCTACGAAGCCCAATGAATAGCTCTGTTAGTGGACTGGGTGTCCCTGTTAGAGATGTGGAAATTGGAGAAGCCTTGATCTTCATTCCACCGCCTCCTGAATTTGCCAACTCGGACTCTGAGGAGGAACCTCCAGTTCCCCCACCAAGTCACCCCGCTCCTGCTCCCCCTGTGAAAAGTGCCCCTCCACCTGCTAAAACCTTCTTACCTGCTACACCTGCTCCTATTATCAGCTGCCCCCCTCCAAGTCACCCCGCTCCTGCTGCCCCTGTAAAACCTGCCCCTCCACCTTCTAAATCCTTACCTACTCCAATCGTAAATGGTCCACCTGCCAAACCCTCCCAACCTCCGACCCCTCCTCCTGTCACCAATGGGCCCCTCACTTCGCCCAAACATAAACCACCCAGCTGTCCTCCCAAGGCCCCAGGACCTCCCCCAAATATCCATCTCCAATCCAAACCACCTGTTCAAATGAAACACACTCAACCCCCTTCACAAGTGGCTCCATCCGTCTCCGCTAGCCAGGCGACACTTCTCAGTATCCTGCAGAAGAAGATGCTAGAGATGGACCCCAAGTTCTCGGCTGTCAAAGAGGTGGAGACCAACGGAGATGACTGGAACTCTCCACTGTCTGATGACGAGGCCACGTCGCCCCTTACCACATACAATCCTATGACAAACCGCAGTGCCACCTTGCCGGCGCAAACTCGTGGAGTGGACATGAAGGAGCTGGAAAGCAAAGCGGCCAAAAAAGCTCAAAATTTGTCCACTTCGGCTAAATCCCAGAACAGGTAAACACATGGTTAAAGTCAACATGAAATGGTATTCACAATCCGTTTTACTTCTGTAATGTGCATTTTTCGAGTGAAACGTGACATTAATTGAGGAAAAATGTCAGCCAGGGCTTTATCAACGGGGAAAGGAAAAGATCCACATTGTATAAAGTTACAATTGGGAGACATTAAGATGCAATTACAAGAAATAAAGTGGCAACTACCTTTTTATTTCGTTTTTACTTTGAGGCGGAAACAAGATTCCATAAGAGACTTGATGACGTCAGATTATGTACAGAAAGATTATGTAACGTTTTTTTCTTTGGAATAATGCACACAATTACGCATGACTGTGATCACAGGCAACGCTTCCCTCATAGCACATGCACATAGCTGAGATGAATCATCAGGAAGATAAATAGACTGGAACAACACTCAACAGCTGTTTCCATGACATTTATGATTTACAATGCATATGAAACTGCTTAAGTCGATATATTTAGAAGCTTAAACACAACAACATGCAGCATACATGCCCACAAAAATCTTTCGTAATATTGAGGAATTACTGGTTAAAGTGGAATCAAATGGCAGTTACTTGAAGTTCTAATACTTCATGCTTTTATAACTTTGTATTTAAAGCGTTTACTTAAGAATAATGAGACTCTTCTTTATCTTTCAGTAATGGTCCATCAACCAAACAGCAGTTTGGAATGACGTTCACCGTGAGACCAGGAGCCAAACAACCAATAACACCCGTTATCAAAGACGGTTCGTCCTGATCCAGAGAGCGTTCCTGACTGGAATTATTCCAGAGACGTGCCTTACCTGTACATATGCACCTACCTGACAGACATTTAACGTTTTGCACCCGGTCTGGAGCTTTATTACTGCTGTTGCTAAAGTATTACGCTATTAACTTTCTACCTGGATGTTTCTTCAGCTGTCAGTATATTCAGGTTTTGCCGAACTCTTATGACCGCAGCTTCATCACGGACTTTCTAGAGCTGCTAAAATTGACCAATGGAGCAACTGTGCCTGTATATGGCTAGATAATCTACACGGAAACTCATTTTAATGTCAAACCTTTTAATTTAATCCAATTGTTTAATCCAGTTTCTAATCAGGTTATACATTAAGAACACCAGTTCTTAATTGTAACTTCTGCATAATATTTTAGAATGTTTTTAATCATTAATGTCAATATTAATCTATAGCTCTCGATACGAGAGCTTCTTTCAGTGGTGCTGGATTTTTTTCCAGGTCAAAACATGATGTATTTTTACGAACTTATAAAAAGTATACAATAAGCCTTCGAATTTGAGAATAAACGCTGTTATAAATGGTCGCGAAGCCTTGGAACACATTACTGATGGTTCGTTTTAACTAAGAAAAATGCCGTTGCTGCTTTTCATAGTTATTATTTTAATCTTAAGCAAGAATCAAAGAAGAAATAATGCAAACTTTGTTTTTGCATGAATATACTGGTTAAAAGTGCCTTTGAAGAAATAAGCTCGCATCTGCTACAAACACACGTTTTTCTGGACGTCTCGCACATCTCCACAGGTTTAATCGTGTGAAGTACGTCAGAGACAATTGCAATAGGTCAATAATTGTGCTTTAATCTGCAAACGTGTTAGTATGACAATTGTTGTTTTGGATATTTAACACTTTGTTACCCCCCTAAAGAAAGAATATAACCACAATACGGTGTGATAAAAATATGCGAGAGCATAAATATACAGATGACAGAAACTTTATTAAACAGTGAAACTTGTGAAATTTTTTTTGTTTTGTTTTGTTTTTTGCCCAAATATGAGAAGAGAACAGCATTCATGCCCATTTCTGTTATTAAAAAAGACATTTTCTGCATGTTCTGAATTCTGATCCTACT
>NW_015649580.1:117405-121142 GCF_001515625.1 Sinocyclocheilus rhinocerous | reverse complement strand
CAGACTCAGATCGCCGCTCTGAGATATAAATGCACTTCAATTAAATGTTAATGTTAAGGTGCTTTAAATAATTTTGTAACTGTTTAAACAATAAAAAAAGTTTATAGATAAAAAGATACACAAATCATATTTTGTAATAATTTGACTACATATTTTATATGCATGCATACATACTTTTTTTTTTTTTTTTTTTTTTACAATTTTTGTTTTTAATAACTTTTTTTAGATTTTTTATTTTAATTATTTCATTACACTGTAGGCACATTTATATAATACATGTATAAATGTTTTATATAAATATTAATATATGTAATATTTTTAAACAATATAAATCTTAATTTCTAATTAAATATTTTAATACATTGAATCAATTTATTAACTATAAATACACACACACACATATATATATATATACATATATGTGTGTGTGTATAAAATATTGCACAATTTCAAATATTTTTTCTACAACTTTCAATTTTATTTAATTTGATATAAGATTTAAGTATTATAAATATAAATTAACAACATGTATATTTCATCTTTTGTCCATAAAATATGTATCGTTTCTAATTAAACATTTTATCAATACATTCAATCAAAATGTATTCAATTCTTATTAAATATTATATTTAATATGTGTGTGTTTATTATTGAATTGTTTGTAATTAAATTAGATATACGTGTTAAAATATTTAAGACACAAAAACGGTTTCCAATGATTGTCAGTTCCATGTACTTCGGGGGGGGGGATTTCCTGTGTTCTGATTGGCTGGTGCAGGACAGCCAATGAGGAGAGAGGCATGTGTCAATACTCACATTTCCCTGAGCTCTTCAGTAACCACGGCAACGGAGCAGTCGTCACTGATAGAGGCCAGCAGGGGTGAACTGCAGGTGACAGCCCATAATAATCACCAGTCATTATCCGGCTCACGGAGTACTTTACAATACAGCTTATTTTACAATACGGCATACAATCTGGTGTACTTTACAATCCGGAGTACTTTACAATACAGCTTACTTAACAATATGACCTACTTTATACGCTGGCATACTTTACAATCAGGCATATGTTACAATACAGCTTACTTTACAATATGGCCTACTTTATAAGCTGGCATACTTTACAATCCGGAGTACTTTACAATAAGTCTGGCGTACTTTACAATGCGGCGTACTTTACAATAAGTCTGGCGTACTTTACAATCCGGAGTACTTTACAATAAGTCTAGTGTACTTTACAATGCAGCGTACTTTACAGTCCAGCATACTTTACAATATGGAAAACTTCACAGGCTGATTCACTCTTTTTAAAACTATCGCAGTGTTTTCTTCCGTACCTGTCGGAGGAGAACGTCAGTCTGGAGACGCGGCGGCTGTGAGCATTTATCGTCCGTACACCGTCCGACGTCTGCAGATCCCTCAGAGTCACTCGACCCAGTTCATCACCTAACACCAGACACACACGTCAACACCAGCAGAGCATCATGGGACAGAGCAGTGCATCGTGGGAAATGAAGCCGTACCGTATGCGATGGTGCTGCTCTGATGAGGGTGCCAGGCGACGGCCGTGGGGCTGCAGCTGGGAGACACCACGTCTAAACGAGATGGACAGGAAGTTAGGTCTCTCCTGACAGGAAGTGACTGAGTGCTCAGCTGGATCTCACTTTAGAATCAGCCAGACAGACTGAAAGCACCAAAGTTAATGATACTGTGGTGTGTGTGTGTGTGTGCGTTTGTGTATTTTGTAACTGTTTAAACAATAAAAAAAGTTTATAGATAAAAAGATACACAAATCATATTTTGTAATAATTTGACTACATATTTTATATGCATGCATACATACTTTTTTTTTTTTTTTTTTTTTTACAATTTTTGTTTTTAATAACTTTTTTTAGATTTTTTATTTTAATTATTTCATTACACTGTAGGCACATTTATATAATACATGTATAAATGTTTTATATAAATGTATTAATATATGTAATATTTTTAAACAATATAAATCTTAATTTCTAATTAAATATTTTAATACATTGAATCAATTTATTAACTATAAATACACACACACACATATATATATATATACATATATGTGTGTGTGTATAAAATATTGCACAATTTCAAATATTTTTTCTACAACTTTCAATTTTATTTAATTTGATATAAGATTTAAGTATTATAAATATAAATTAACAACATGTATATTTCATCTTTTGTCCATAAAATATGTATCGTTTCTAATTAAACATTTTATCAATACATTCAATCAAAATGTATTCAATTCTTATTAAATATTATATTTAATATGTGTGTGTTTATTATTGAATTGTTTGTAATTAAATTAGATATACGTGTTAAAATATTTAAGACACAAAAACGGTTTCCAATGATTGTCAGTTCCATGTACTTCGGGGGGGGGGATTTCCTGTGTTCTGATTGGCTGGTGCAGGACAGCCAATGAGGAGAGAGGCATGTGTCAATACTCACATTTCCCTGAGCTCTTCAGTAACCACGGCAACGGAGCAGTCGTCACTGATAGAGGCCAGCAGGGGTGAACTGCAGGTGACAGCCCATAATAATCACCAGTCATTATCCGGCTCACGGAGTACTTTACAATACAGCTTATTTTACAATACGGCATACAATCTGGTGTACTTTACAATCCGGAGTACTTTACAATACAGCTTACTTAACAATATGACCTACTTTATACGCTGGCATACTTTACAATCAGGCATATGTTACAATACAGCTTACTTTACAATATGGCCTACTTTATAAGCTGGCATACTTTACAATCCGGAGTACTTTACAATAAGTCTGGCGTACTTTACAATGCGGCGTACTTTACAATCCGGAGTACTTTACAATAAGTCTAGTGTACTTTACAATGCAGCGTACTTTACAGTCCAGCATACTTTACAATATGGAAAACTTCACAGGCTGATTCACTCTTTTTAAAACTATCGCAGTGTTTTCTTCCGTACCTGTCGGAGGAGAACGTCAGTCTGGAGACGCGGCGGCTGTGAGCATTTATCGTCCGTACACCGTCCGACGTCTGCAGATCCCTCAGAGTCACTCGACCCAGTTCATCACCTAACACCAGACACACACGTCAACACCAGCAGAGCATCATGGGACAGAGCAGTGCATCGTGGGAAATGAAGCCGTACCGTATGCGATGGTGCTGCTCTGATGAGGGTGCCAGGCGACGGCCGTGGGGCTGCAGCTGGGAGACACCACGTCTAAACGAGATGGACAGGAAGTTAGGTCTCTCCTGACAGGAAGTGACTGAGTGCTCAGCTGGATCTCACTTTAGAATCAGCCAGACAGACTGAAAGCACCAAAGTTAATGATACTGTGGTGTGTGTGTGTGTGTGCGTTTGTGTGTGTGTGTGTGTGTGTTCGTGTTTGTGTGCATGTGTGTGAGTGAGTGCTTGTGTGTGTGTGTGTGCGTGCGTGCGTGTTCGTGTGCATGTGTGTGTGAGTGAGTGCTTGTGTGTGTGTGAGTGAGTGAGTGAGTGTTTGTGTGCGTGTGTGTGTGAGTGCGTGTGTGAGTGCTTGTTTGAGAGTGTGTGCGTGTGTGTGTGTGAGAGTGTGAGTGTTTGAGAGTGTGTGTGTGAGAGAGAGTAGTGTGTGTGTGTGTGTGTAAGTGAGAGTGAGTGTGTGTGTGTGAGTGTGTGTGAGTGTTTGAGAGTGTGTGTGTGTGTGTGAGAGAGTGAGTGTGTGTGTGTGTG
>NW_015649580.1:101595-115906 GCF_001515625.1 Sinocyclocheilus rhinocerous | reverse complement strand
GTGTGTGTGCGTGTGTACGTGTTTGTGTGTGCACGTGTGTGTGTGTGCGTGTGAGTGTGCGTGCGTGTTGTGTGTGTGTGTTTGTGTGCGTGTGAGTGTGCGTGCGTGTTGTGTGTGTGTGTTTGTGTGCGTGTGAGTGTGCGTGCGTGTTGTGTGTGTGTGTTTGTGTGCGTGTGTACCCAGGCGAGAGGCAGGTTTGGGTTTCCGTCGGTCCCACAGCAGAAGCCGTCCGTCCTGCAGGAGAGCGTGAGACGGTTACACACTCAAACACACGTGTGTGTGTGTGTGTGTGTGTGAGACGGCACTGACCTGAGCACATGACAGGAAGAGAGACTCGTCGACAGGAGAACACGACACACCGCTGACCGGCTGAGAGTGAGCTGACACACACACACAGACAGACATATTTTTAACAACTCATAAACAATATATAGTTTCAATAAAGCTCAAATTTTCATATAAATATAATTCATTATTTAAATATGAAAATACTTTTATACTAATAGCATTTATTTTAAATCAATACTAATTATTAAACAGAATATACATTAAAATAATTCACATTAATGACATATCAATAATATCTGATAATTATTAGCATATGACAATGCTCTAAGAATACATGTTTAATAATAATAAATAATATACATTTTAAATCTAACAAAATCACATGAATATTACTCGTTCAAAATATATATGAAAATGATCTAACTATATATTTACATATTTTATTAATAACCAATATATTTTAAAAAAATCACATTTGGACATTACTCACTCTTAAAATATCTGAAAATAAGAATCTATATTTACATATAATAAATAATATATACAGTTTAAATAAATCACAAATTAATATTCAATAATTAGTACAATTCTATTCTATATGAATAATCAATGTATAATTATTAAAATATAAAATACATATGAAACATATACATATATGCAATAATTAATAACTAATATATACCGTTTAAACAATATATATATATATATATTTTTTTTATAATCACATATGCATATGAACTATTGATCTATGAATCTACTGACCCATTACTTTCAAATGCAAGTGATTATATCTTAGTAAAGCTGAACTCATCAGTCTTTCATCATCTGTTTTTACGGAAATGTTTTTCATTCAGTTTCTTCAGAAGAATTCAAATAAATTCTTCAATCATGAGTTCATGAATCCAACCCACCTGATCCAGATGAATCACTTCATTTGATTCACGGCCAAGAATCATATCAAGACAGAGATAGAGAGTGCACGGCGTCTCATAAATATATATATAATTATACTGCATCTATAAATCTGATAATCTGAGTCTGTGGGTTATTAATCTGCAGTGACATCACTTCCTGTCTGCTCACCGTTATAGGAGCTGGTGACGGTCTCCTGGTTCAGATCCCACACTTTGATCCTGAAACGAGACGGAGAGAGAGATTGAGTGCCCGGAGATCATGTTGAGCCTCTCACAGTCTCACAGCGCCCCCTGCTGACCTGCAGTCCACACTACAGCTGACGGCGAGACGCCCGCCGGCGCTCACACTCACACCCGTCACCACGTCATCGTGCTCCAGACGAGTGAAGCGGTTCATCAGCAGCCGCTCGTCCTCCGCCAGCTCCCACAGCTCCACCGAACCTGACAACAACACACATATATATCAGAGAACACCACATGATCAAAACCAGGATAGAAACTCTAAAACCTAGTAATACCACGGTATACCGTGGTATTACTAGGTTTTAGAGTTTCTATGGTTTTCTATCATGGTTTTTGAGCATATACCATTGTATTACTAGGTTTTTGGGTTTCTATCATGGTTTTATATCATGGTTTTGAGCATATACCGTGTTATTACTAGGTTTTGGGGTTTCTATGGTTTTCTATCATGGTTTTTGAGCATATACCATTGTATTACTAGGTTTTTGGGTTTCTATCATGGTTTTATATCATGGTTTTGAGCATATACCGTGTTATTACTAGGTTTTAGAGTTTCTATCATGGTTTTCTATCATGGTTTTGAGCATACCCTGTTGGAAAAACCAGCATATGCTGGTTAGGTATGTTTTGAAGCTGGGATGCTGGTTTGAGCTGGTTTAAGCTGGTCCTTAGATGGTCATGTGGCTGGTCGGACCAGTTTAGGACCAGCTTAAACCAGCTAAAGATTGAGTGCCCGGAGATCATGTTGAGCCTCTCACAGTCTCACAGCGCCCCCTGCTGACCTGCAGTCCACACTACAGCTGACGGCGAGACGCCCGCCGGCGCTCACACTCACACCCGTCACCACGTCATCGTGCTCCAGACGAGTGAAGCGGTTCATCAGCAGCCGCTCGTCCTCCGCCAGCTCCCACAGCTCCACCGAACCTGACAACAACACACATATATATCAGAGAACACCACATGATCAAAACCAGGATAGAAACTCTAAAACCTAGTAATACCACGGTATACCGTGGTATTACTAGACAAAAACCTACTAATGCCATGGTAAATGTCCAAAAAATCTAAAATAACACAATATTATTGTTGAACATCCACAAAAACCACAGTATTACCATGGTACAAGTCCAAAAACTATGATGAAACACCAGTATATGTCCAAAACGTTAATACCATGGTAAATGTCCAAAAAAAAAGGCTAAAACAACAACAATATTATTGTTAAATATCCATTAAAAACATGGTATTACCATGGTCCAAAAACTAAGATAAAACCCCAGTACTTGTACAAAAACCTACTAAAATATACCACGGTATACCGTGGTATTACTAGGTTTTAGAGTTTCTATGGTTTTCTATCATGGTTTTGAGCATATACCATTGTATTACTAGGTTTTTGGGTTTCTATCATGGTTTTATATCATGGTTTTGAGCATATACCGTGTTATTACTAGGTTTTGGGGTTTCTATGGTTTTCTATCATGGTTTTTGAGCATATACCATTGTATTACTAGGTTTTTGGGTTTCTATCATGGTTTTATATCAACTAAAATACGGTATATTTGACAATACCATGTAAATGTCCAAAAAAAAAAAATACTACAACAACACAATATTACTGCTGAACATCCACAAAAACTACAGTAAAACCCTAGTATCTTAAAAAAAAAAAAAAAAACCCCAGTTTAAACCAGCATCCCAGCTTCAAAACATACCTAACCAGCATATGCTGGTTTTTCCAACAGGGTATGCTCAAAACCATGATAGAAAACCATGATAGAAACCCCAAAACCTAGTAATAAAAGGGTAAATGTCCAAAAAACCTCAAATAAACTAATATTACACGTACAAAAACCTACTAATGCCATGGTAAATGTCCAAAAAAACTAAAATAACAATATATTATTGTTGAACATCCACAAAAACCACAGTATTACCATCATGGTAAATATCAGTAAAATTATAAACACCAGTATATGTCCAAAACGTTAATACCATGGTAAATGTCCAAAAAAAAAGGCTAAAACAACAACAATATTATTGTTAAATATCCATTAAAAACATGGTATTACCATGGTCCAAAAACTAAGATAAAACCCCAGTACTTGTACAAAAACCTACTAAAATACGGTATATTTGACAATACCATGTAAATGTCCAAAAAAAAAAAATACTACAACAACACAATATTACTGCTGAACATCCACAAAAACTACAGTAAAACCCTAGTATCTTAAAAAAAAAAAAAGAAACCTAGTAAAAAAGCTCAAATAACACAATATTATTGTGGAATATCCACAAAAACGTGGTATTACCATGGTACAAGTTTAAAAACTATGATGATAACCCTGGTAGATGCTCAAAAGCTAATACCTAACTAATACCACGGTAAATTTCCAAAAAAGCATAAATAACAATATTATTGTAACCCCAGTATATGTCCAAAACCCTACAAAAACCATGGTAAATATCAGTAAAATTATTAATACAGTACATGTCAAAAAGCACACTATTACTATGGTAGATCTCTAGAGAAGCACAATAATTATTGTTGACCAAATGTAAAAAAAAACATGGTAAATGTCCAAAAATGATGATAAAACCTTGGTACATGTTCAGAAACAGTGTATTTCTATGGAAGATGTTAAAACACAATATTCTCATGGTTGAGGCCTAAAATAACACAAAAACACGGTATTTGCATGGTACAAGCCTAAAAACCATGATATTACAATGGTACAATATTCAAAAAACGTCAAGAAAAGTACATGGCATTACTGGAAGTAGCATACAAATACCATTGTACCATGGTTTTACCATCACAGTACTTCTTGTCAGAGTGGTATCACTACGGTATACAGGCTTGTGGTAACAGGGTACCTGCGTCTGAGGCCAGCAGCAGCGAGCGCTCTGAGATCCACCGCGCATCCGTGACTCCAGCTTCAGTCTGAACGCCCGCCTTACAGAAGCCCTCGCTGGGCGCCAGCTTGGGGTCACTGTACACCCACACAGAGCCCTGCCAGCAGCGGCCCGACAGACTGGACGCCGCCAGCAGCAGCGCGCCGTCTACAACACACACGAACACTTATTACTGCGTCACGCAAACAGAAACAATATACACATTATAAATACAGAGGAATTTACAGTGACGCATTGCTGCCACACACATATTACTTTTTCCACTCAATTAGGCTGTGTCATAAATAATAGCAAGATGTTTTGTCGTTTTAATAACATCATCTCATTAAAACGTAATCGTTTCTCGTAATTGTGAGATGTTATGTAACATCTCGTTACTATGAGAAAAAGATGTTTTAAAGAGATAATTGTAATTTTAACGACATATCTCGTTATTATGAGAAAAGATAAAAAAAAAAAGAAACCTAGTAAAAAAGCTCAAATAACACAATATTATTGTGGAATATCCACAAAAACGTGGTATTACCATGGTACAAGTTTAAAAACTATGATGATAACCCTGGTAGATGCTCAAAAGCTAATACCTAACTAATACCACGGTAAATTTCCAAAAAAGCATAAATAACAATATTATTGTAACCCCAGTATATGTCCAAAACCCTACAAAAACCATGGTAAATATCAGTAAAATTATTAATACAGTACATGTCAAAAAGCACACTATTACTATGGTAGATCTCTAGAGAAGCACAATAATTATTGTTGACCAAATGTAAAAAAAAACATGGTAAATGTCCAAAAATGATGATAAAACCTTGGTACATGTTCAGAAACAGTGTATTTCTATGGAAGATGTTAAAACACAATATTCTCATGGTTGAGGCCTAAAATAACACAAAAACACGGTATTTGCATGGTACAAGCCTAAAAACCATGATATTACAATGGTACAATATTCAAAAAACGTCAAGAAAAGTACATGGCATTACTGGAAGTAGCATACAAATACCATTGTACCATGGTTTTACCATCACAGTACTTCTTGTCAGAGTGGTATCACTACGGTATACAGGTCCATAAACACACAGCAATACCATGGTGCTTGTGGTAACAGGGTACCTGCGTCTGAGGCCAGCAGCAGCGAGCGCTCTGAGATCCACCGCGCATCCGTGACTCCAGCTTCAGTCTGAACGCCCGCCTTACAGAAGCCCTCGCTGGGCGCCAGCTTGGGGTCACTGTACACCCACACAGAGCCCTGCCAGCAGCGGCCCGACAGACTGGACGCCGCCAGCAGCAGCGCGCCGTCTACAACACACACGAACACTTATTACTGCGTCACGCAAACAGAAACAATATACACATTATAAATACAGAGGAATTTACAGTGACGCATTGCTGCCACACACATATTACTTTTTCCACTCAATTAGGCTGTGTCATAAATAATAGCAAGATGTTTTGTCGTTTTAATAACATCATCTCATTAAAACGTAATCGTTTCTCGTAATTGTGAGATGTTATGTAACATCTCGTTACTATGAGAAAAAGATGTTTTAAAGAGATAATTGTAATTTTAACGACATATCTCGTTATTATGAGAAAAGATATCGTTTAAACAAGAAAATGATGTCATTTTAACGACATCTCGTTTTAACGAGAAAAGATGTATTAACAAGAAAAAGATGTTGTTTTAACGATATATCTCGTTATAACGAGAAAAGATGTATTAACAAGAAAAAGATGTTGTTTTAACGAGAAAATGTCATTTTAATGACACCTCGTTATTATAAGAAAAGATGTAGTTTTAACGACATCTCGTTATAACGATGAAAAGATGTATTAACGAGAAAAATATTTCATTTTAACGAGAAAATATCGCATAACGAGAAAAGATTGTTAAAACGACATCTCGTTTTAACGAGAAAAGATGTTTTAACAAGAAAAATATGTTGTTTTAACGATATATCTCGTTATTACGAGAAAATATGTTGTTATAATGAGAAAAAGATGTCATTAAAAAACTCCTCTAGGTGTCGCGATAGCTCCATTTAAAAAAAAAAAAAAAATTCTGTAAATCCATTCTATAATGCATTTTTACACTGAATTATTTATATAGTTTTAATTTCACGCCACATTAGACATTCTGTCAACAAAAATGAACTTTCATAAAACAGTAAAATAACAGCTTATCTGGCCTATTGCAAAATGAAAACGTGATGAATGTACATATATGAATGTTATAGGCTACTGTTTATGTTCTGAGTCCTTTATTGGTTTGAAAATAAATATCAAGTTCATAAAACATAATGTAAACACTTGGATCTGAAAATGACTTTTTTTCAAAGTCATAAAACAGTAAGTCATTGTGCATCTCCAAACACAAAACACTGAAGCAGCGTTTATACACAGTCTGTATCACATGCTCCTTGCCTCTCACAGAGCTCACAGTGATGTGTAAACATGCTGAAACCTCACTCAGACCACCTCAGACCTGGTCTTTGGTGTGATATAAACATCATCCCTCCTGCGGGGTGAGTTTAGAAGGCGTGTGTCCGGTTAGCAGAGCTTCTGAGCGTGGTTTCAGAGAGTTTGTGTTTGTCCTGTCAGGTCATCAGAGAGCTGATCTCCAGGTCTTCAGAGCTGAAGGGCTGAAACACCAGCTCCAGCAGCCCTAAAACTGACCCCAGGACAGCCAGGAGCGAGCCCACCAGATAGACCTTCAGCAGACCCCGGCTCGGCTTCTGGCTCAACACCTCTCTGATGAAGGGGACCAGCTCCCTCAGCGTCTCCATGATGATTGGATCTGTTCAGAGAACACGGGTCAGCTGATCATCAGAGCACATGCAACATCTGATCAATACCAGTGTTATTTGCTCACCTGCTGAAGTCCAGCTCTGCGTCTCGGCTCTATGAGACTGTAATGCTGCTATTCAGCCTTTATACAGCCGATCCAGAGACGTGAGGAACATGATCAGCTGCCTGCTGGGAGAGACTCCAGCTGACCTCACACACACACACACACACACACACACACACACTCTCTCACACACATACACACACACACACACACTCACACACACACACACACACTCACACACACACATACGGTCACTGTGTCTGGATCAGCACTGCTTTATTTGCTTTATTGAGACCACTGGGTCACACATTCAGCTCAATTCTGTTCTACTTTTTATCCTCAGCTGCAATTTTAAAGAAAGAAAGGCATCATCCCATAATAATACCCTAGCAACCACCATTAACGCTAAGTAACAATGTAACACCCTAACAAACATTCACTTCACCCACAACATCCCATAATACCCTAGCAATGCCTTGGCAACCACCTAGAATACCCTTGGAACCACATAGAACATCCTAGCAACCACTCATAATACCCTAGAAATGCCATGGCAAGAACCCAGAACACTTTGGTAACCACATAAAATAACCTAGCAACTCCCTGGCAACCAACAGTAATACTCTAACAATGCCCTGGCAACCACCCAGGACACTTTAGTTACCACATAAAACACTTTTGCAACCACTCACAACACCCTAGCAACCACCCAGAACATCACAGGAAATCCCTGGCAACACCCTCAATACCCTACACTGGCAACCACCCAGAACACTTTAGTAACCATGTAGAACACCCTAGCAACCGCTCATAATACCCTAGCAACACCCTGGCAACCACCCAGAACACTTTAAAAGCCACTTAGAACGCAATAGCCACTCACTGGCAACTACCTATAGTACCTTAGCAACGCCCAGGCAAACACCCAAGCAACCACCCATTACTCAATAGTAATTCCCTGGCAATGACTCAAAGCACCCTAGCAACCACCCATAAGACCTAGCAACGCTATGTCAATTACCCAGAACACCTTAGTGACCATATAAAACACACTAACAAGTAGCAACCACCTAAAACACCCCAGCAACACCCTGGAAACAACCCAGAACACCCTAGCAACTCCTTGGCGACCATTCACGATACCCTAGCAACCACTCACAATAGCTAGGAAATGCCGAGTCAACCAACCATCACCCAAGTTATCATCAACAAGCCAAGCAGTCTTACATTAGTATTATTAGCATTAGCGTGTGTTAAGTGAACATGAGTTCAGACATTCAGAACATTCGTTATGTTGGCGTAAACGTGTGAATATTAGCGTGTGTTAGGTGTATATGAGTTCAGATGTTCAGAGCAGACTCTATGATGGAGAGAATATTAGCGCGGCTCTCAGAGCATGTGAGTGGCTGGAAATTCCAGAGTGAACGGCGACATTAATCTGATTATTTCCAGACGACCAGCAGAACAAACTGTTGTAGTGATTCTGTGGCGGGAGTTTCCTGCCGTTCTTAAAGAGACGGCGTTTGACTGGACATCTGAACACACTCACTGTATCTCTGATCAAACACACATTTGTGTTCGAGTCACACACTTCAGTGAGTCACTGTGATTGTGATTTGTTCCAGAAGGATCTATTACATGCCCGACTGAACCAAGCACATACAGCAGGTGAATATAAACGTATGCTGTTGCATAAATCCTGCTGTGATGTTCCAGACGTGTGTGAACGTGCAGCACTAGTGGCTCAGAAGAGCACAGGAGGAGCAGAAGCTCTGAATGTCCTGCCACACAACACACACACATTCAGCAGATTCCACCGGAGGAACATCTGTACACACACACACACACACACACACACACACACACACACACACACACACACATACACACACACATACACACACACACACACACACACACACACACACTCACACACACACACACCTGACTAACTTGTGCTGATGAATGTGTATGTGTGTGTGTTATTTTCATTTATAAATGCTTGTATTTATGAATATTTAAATGTGATTATGAGCATCTATATGTTTTGTTTATGTGTGTTTATTATAACTATTTATGAATGTTTGTGTTACATATATATTTCCATGTGTGTGTATATGTCTATATGTGTGTGTTTATGAATATTTATGAATGTCTATGTGTGTTTATGAATATTAATAAATGTGTATGTGATTATGAATTTCCGTACGTTTATGAATATTATGTTCATTAGTGTCTATATATGTCTATGAATGTTTATGAATGTCTATATGTGTGTTTATGAATGTCTATATATGTTTATCAATATTTCTGAATGTGTTTATATGTAGTTATGAATGTCTAT
Organism: Sinocyclocheilus rhinocerous; assembly: GCF_001515625.1. Lineage (NCBI taxonomy): Eukaryota > Metazoa > Chordata > Actinopteri > Cypriniformes > Cyprinidae > Sinocyclocheilus > Sinocyclocheilus rhinocerous. Next base: position 106,341 of record NW_015649580.1, on the reverse strand, counting down.
ATGTGTGTTTATGAATATTTATGAATGTTTATGATATTTATGAATGTACGTGTGCTTATGAATGTCTGTGTGTGTTTATAAATATTAATGAATGTTTATGTGATTATAAATTTCCCCATGTTATTATACAAATTTGTGTCCTCATAAACCACATAAACATGCACACACACACACTCTCACACACACACACACACACACACACACACTCACATACACACACACATACACATACACACACACATACACACACACACACACACACACACACACACACTCACACACACACACACCTGACTAACTTGTGCTGATGAATGTGTATGTGTGTGTGTTATTTTCATTTATAAATGCTTGTATTTATGAATATTTAAATATGATTATGAGCATCTATATGTTTTGTTTATGTGTTTATTATAACTATTTATGAATGTTTGTGTTACATATATATTTCCAAATGTGTGTATATGTCTATATGTGTGTGTTTATGAATATTTATGAATGTCTATGTGTGTTTATGAATATTAATAAATGTGTATGTGATTATGAATTTCCGTACGTTTATGAATATTATGTTCATTAGTGTCTATATATGTCTATGAATGTTTATGAATGTCTATATGTGTGTTTATGAATGTCTATATATGTTTATCAATATTTCTGAATGTGTTTATATGTAGTTATGAATGTCTATATGTGTGTTTATGAATATTTATGAATGTTTATGATATTTATGAATGTACGTGTGCTTATGAATGTCTGTGTGTGTTTATAAATATTAATGAATGTTTATGTGATTATAAATTTCCATACGTTTATGAATATTATGTTTATTAGTGTCTATATATGTCTATGAATGTTTATGAATGTCTATATGTGTTTATCAATATTTCTGAATGTGTTTATATGTAGTTTTGAATGTCTATATGTGTGTTTATGAATGTTTATGATATTTATGAATGTACGTGTGCTTATGAATGTCTGTGTGTTTATGAATATTAATGAATGTTTATGTGATTATAAATTTCCATACGTTTATGAATATTTATGTTTATTAGCGTCTATGTGTCTATAAATGTTTATGAATGCTTATGTTTATGAATATATATGTGTTTATCAATATTTCTAAATGTGTGTAAATGTATTTATGAATGTCTATATGTGTTTATAAATATTTATGAATGTTTATGAATATATATGGATGTTTATGATATTTATGAATGTCTATGTGTGTTTATGAATGTTTATGTGGTTATGAATTTCCATATGTTTGTGAATATTTACGTGTTTATTAGTGTCTATATGTGTCTTTGAATGTCTATATGTGTGTTTATGTATAATTACGAATTTTTACATGTGTTTATTAATGTCTCTATCTGTGTTTATGAATTTTTAATGTCTATGTGTTTATCAATATTCATGAGCATGTATGTATGTGCTTATGAATGTCTATATTTGTGTTTATCAATATTTACGAATGTCTATATGTGTTTATTCATATTTATGAATGTTTCTGTTTATGAATGTCTATATTTGTGTTTATAAATCTTTTTGAATGTTTGTTTATGAATGTCCATATGTGTTTATGAAGGTGTTTAAGTAAACATGTGCGTATGAATGTTTGTTTGTGTTTATGTTTGTGTGTAAGTATATATGTTTATGTATGTCTATATGTGTGTTTATCAACATTTATAAAGGTGTTTAAGTAAACATGTGCGTATGAATGTTTGTTTGTGTTTATGTTTGTGTGTAAGTATATATGTTTATGTATGTCTATATGTGTGTTTATCAACATTTATAAAGGTGTTTAAGTAAACATGTGCGTATGAATGTTTGTTTGTGTTTATGAATATTTATGAAAGTGTGTAAGTATATATGTTTATGAATGTTTGATATGAGACCCCCCCCCCTTCTGGTTGCCATGGTGATCTGGCAGCAGTGTTCAGGTGTGGCACCTTCGTCTGTGTGTGTTGAGTCACTGTCTCACCTCAGACGGGACACACCTCACACACACACACACACACACACACAGCTGAAATCAGTGCCTGCAGGCCAAGAGTTTTAACACACACACACACACATAGCACTTCATCACACACATTCACTGCTCAGCAGACACACACAGGAAACTCTGCACTGCTTGTTTATGAACTCAAATCTCATTCACTGATTGTATACAAATCTGAACATTCAGCTCACAGGAGCTTTCAACCTGAGCTAAAGCTGCTGGTTAGTGCTGGTTAGTACCACATCACTACCACAGGACATGAATACAGTGTTCATCTGTCTCATATATCATAATAATGAATCATGATTACATTCCATCTCCGTTACTTTGAGGATGTGAGTGTGTGTGTGTGTGTGTGTGTGTGTGTGTGCGCGTGTTGATTCATGTTATAAGGGTGTGACGCTGTGAGGGAAGGCGTCACACACACACACACACACACACACACACTCACACACACACACACACACACTCACACACACACACAGGTGAGCAGCTCCTGAAATAAAAGCCGAACACACACGGCACACACTGCATTTGAACACTTCTCACACACAGAACGACAGCATTCACACACTAACGGGTGAGTTACGGTAAACTACTGCGTTAACCCGGATTTAACCGTCATTCAGCTGTGTTTCAAAGAAAGCCTGACAGTGTTTTATTCGTTTAGATCCCTATATTGTCTGGATGAAGACCTGGATTTTTCTTTCACTCGCAGGTTTGTTTTTAATCACAGACTTACAAAAGCCAAAATGTATGATCAATATTAACTTTACAGTTTTTGTCAATCTTTTTGATCTGATTTTATGTTTATATTTACATTACATTTTAGTAATCTTGTTCTTGTTTGCTATTTTATTAGTTTTGTTGTTTTTAAATACGTCTATACAGTTTTTACCTTTTTTTATTTTTTTTTACAGTTTTAGTTATTTTAGTACTTCAGCCTGAACTAGATGAAATCAAAATAAGCTTAAGTTATTTTATTTAAAAAAAAAAAAAAAAAAATCTTGATTTTTAACTATAATAACCTTAACATGGATATGACGTTTGTATAAATTCGTATGCTCTAAAAAACGTTATCGTCAAAACATTTGAACTTTCATAGCCTTGAACGTCTAAAAGCATTTATAAAAATTTATGAATGTCTGTATGTGTGTTCATGAATGTTTATGTGTTAATAACTGTCTATGTGTTTATTAATATGCATATATGTACCATAGTGAAATATGTATTAATGTTATGCTTTTTGAACATTATGCATTATGACAAATCAATTGCATTCTTGAAGTAATCTGTAAATTCCATGCCACATGAACATCCTAATCAAAAGCAGCATGATTCTACGATGGTTTTGTGGTGAAGTGTCGTTCTGTGAGTGAATGTGACGGTGTTGTGTTATCTTCAGCTCTGTCTGCGGTGTGCACGGGACAGCATGACTGCGGGCGCGGGGCGTGTTACCCTGCGATGGGCGACCTGCTGCTGGGCAGAGAGCAGAGCCTGCGCTCCTCCTCCACATGTGGTCTGATGGGGTCTGAGGTGGTCTGCACTCCACACGGACAGGTGATGCTCGTCTAGCGCTGAAAAACACAAGGTTCTCTCAGTTAGAAGCGTATCTTGGGTGTGGTTCTGCATGGAAGCTAAAATGTGAGAACAAAACCAGTCTCAAAAGGTGCACTAAGCGATTTTTACCAAACGATGTTGATATTCGAAAGCACCCCCCGTGTTAATTTTGACAGGCGTTTTTGATTTAGTCTTACGCCCCATTCACACGCTTCTCGTTTACTTTGAATGGAGTGACGTCAAGCGTTGGCGAAATGAATTGTGGGTTCGTCGCGTCGCGGCAGAAGTTGAAAACTTTTCAACTTTTCAAGCGCCAACTCAGGCGTCAGCCAATCAGATGACCGTATGCAAATACCCTAGCGCAGACGCTAGCCAATCGCGTTCATGCAACACCAGAAGACTAATGTGATTGGCTGTTGTCACTATGACGGTCGCGTCAGAACCAAGCTTCAGAAACGCCCTCCGTCAAGCGTTAAAGATGAGTCTTTATCTTGAGACGAAAATGCTTAATAGTCACATTTTAGTCATTTGAGTCTTTCATAGTTTCAGTCTAGTTTTAGTCGACGAAAAGTCATTGCATTTTTGTCAACTTTTAGTCAAACTGCAGTTGCCAACATTTATTTTGGTAGCTATTTTATATGTAGTCTTCAAACAAAAATAGTCATTAATTCTTCTCTCTTTAGACCAAATCAATTAAGCTTATGAGAAATTTGAATCAAGGATTGAATTTGGAAAAACTTGAATAAATGATGACAATTTTCATCTTTGGGTGAACTATCCCTTTAACAGTAACTGAAAAGGGAGCAACTTATAAAAATTATAGTTGTTCATATATAATATATCATTTTTGAAAAAGAAGCAGAATAAGACAATAATACAAATACGAAAGAGATACAAATTAAACTTGTTTTTCAGATTCAGTAGGTTTACTTATATTTGTTTAGCATCTTTTGTTGGTTAACATTAATGACACGGATAGGTACTTAATTAGGAACGCTGTCCCTTTAAGACGGAATGCATGCATGTAAACACACGTTCAGTTTTCACCCACCTGTTTACGTTCACTTCATCCATAACCGACTGTATTTACATGAGATACTCCACATGATGGAGATTTGGACTGCTGTGTGTGTATTTGAGCTCTGAGAACTGATCGCGCTCTGTAAATGAGAACCGAAGAAGTG